>NC_048225.1:89560939-89714625 GCF_002007445.2 Ailuropoda melanoleuca
AAAAAAAAAAAAAAAAAAAAAAAAAGAACTACAGGTCAATATCTCTGATGCACACAGACGCAAAAATCCTCAACAAAATATTGGCAAACTGAATCCAACAATACATTAAAAAAAAAATCATTCACCACAACCAAGTGGGATTTATTCCTAGGATGCAAGGGTGATGAATATGCACAAATCAATCACTGTGATACATCATATCAACAAGAGAAAGGATAAAAACCATATGATTATTTCAAGAGATGCAGGAAAAGCATTTGACAAAGTACAACATCCATTCATGATAAAAACCCTCAATAAAGAAGAAAGTCCCTAACTACCCAAAGCAATGTATTTTTAATGCAATCTCTATCAAAATACCAACAGCATTTTCAGAAAACTACAACAAATAATCCTAAAATTTGTTTGGAACCACAAAAAACCCCAAATAGCCAAAGCAATCTTGAAAAAGAATAAATAAACTAGAGGTATCACAATCCCAGATTTCAAGATATATTAGAGAGCTGTACTAATCAAAACAGCACGGTACTGGCACAAAAACAGACATATAAATCAATGGAACAGAATAGAAAACCCAGAAATAAACCCACAATTAGATGGTCAATTAATCTTCAACGAGGATACACAATGGGAAAAAGACAGTCTCTTCAAAAAATGGCGTTGGGGAAACTAGACAGCTACATGCAAAAGAATAAAACTGGACCACTCTCTTAAACCATACACAAAAATAAAAACTCGAAATGGATTAAGGACCTAAACATGAGATCTGAAACCATAAAAATCCTAGAAGAGAGCATAAGCAGTACTCAGCCATAGCAACATTTTACTAGGTAGGTTTCTGAGGCAAGAGAAACAAAAGCAAACATAAACTACTGGGACTACACCAAAATAAAAAGCTTCTGCAAAGCTAAGGAAAACAACCATCAAAACTAAAAGACAACTTAACTGAATGGGAGAAGATATATGCAAGCGACATATCCAAAAAAAAAAAAAAAGTTAGTACCCAAAATAAATAAAGAACTTATATAACTCAACACACACACAAAAACAAATAATCAATTAAAAAATGGGCAGAAGAGGAGGGGCATCCGGGTGGCTCAGTCGATTAAGCGTCTGCCTTCAGCTCAGATCACGATCCCAGGGTCTCAGCTGAGCAGGGAGCCTGCTTCTTCCTCTCTTCCCCACTCACGCTCTCTGTTGCTTTCTCTGCCTCTCTCTCTCAAATAAATAAACGCTGCGTGTGGAGATGGCTTAAGATTCTCTCTGTCTCCCTCTGCCCATCTCCCCTCTCTAAAAAAATAATAATAATAAAATTAAAATAAAAAAATGGGCAGAAGACATGAACCAGACATTTCTACAAAGACATCCAGATGGCCAACAGACACATGAAAAGATGCTCAACATCATTCACCATCAGGAAAATGAAAATCAAAACCACAATGAGAGATCACCTCACACCTGTCAGAATGGTGAAAATCAAAAATACAAGAAACAAGTGTTGGCATGGATGTGGAGAAAAAAGAACCCTCACTGTACTGTTGGTGGGAATGCAAACTGGTGCAGCCACTATGAAAACCGGTATGGAAGGTCCTCCAAAAATTAAAAACAGAGCTACCATATGATCCGTCCAGTAATTTCACTACTGGGTATTTACCCAAAGAATACAAAAACACTAATCTGAAAAGATATATGCACCCCTATGTTTATAGCAGCATTATTTACAATCACCAAAATATGTAAGCAGACCACGTGTCCACTGATAGATGAATGGATAAAGATGTGGGGGTGTGTGTGTGTGCACGCATGTGTGTGTGTGTGTGTGTGTGTGTGTGTGTGTGTGTGTGTGATGGAATATTAGTCAGCCATGAAAAATGAAATCTTGCTATTTACAACAACATGGATGGATCCAGAACATATAACGCTAAGTGAAATAAGTCAGAGAAAGACAAATACTATATGATTTCACTCGTGTGGAATTTAAGAAACAAAACAAACGAACAAAGAGTAAGAAAGAGACAAATCAAAAACAGACTCTTAACTATGGAGAACAAATGGATGGGTGAAATAGGTGAAGGAGATTAAGAGTACACTCATCATGGTGAACACTGAGTAATGTATAGAATTGTTGGATCACTATATTGTACACTTGATACTAATATAACACTGTATGTTAGCTATACTGGAATTAAAATTTTTTAAAAACTAATATATATGTTTAAAACTTCTAATATAGCAAATACCAACAGATATAACCCACGTTAACAAAAGTTCTTAAGTTTGTTTTTTTTTAAAAGATTTTATTTATTTATTTGACAGAGATAGAGACAGCCAGCGAGAGAGGGAACACAAGCAGGGGGAGTTGGAGAGGAAGAAGTAGGCTCAAAGCGGAGGAGCCTGATGTGGGGCTCGATCCCACAACACTGGGATCACGCCCTGAGCTGGAAGGCAGACGCCCAACCGCTGTGCCACCCAGGCGCCCCCATGTAACAACCACGGCTGCCTGAAAGAATGAGAAAAGACAACCCTGCAATAGTCACACTATCTCGTCTAAATATAAATTTAGTAAATTTACTAAATATAAATTTAGTAGGGACCAGGCTAGAAAAAAAGAATAAACATTCCAGTTCTAGGTCAGACCTACTGAACTGTTACAAGTAAATTCTCAGAATAACCAATACTCCGCATAATACACAAATACAAATGACCTGAGAATTTAGCCTCACCTCTCTTTACATTTAAAATACAAAAACCCCAACACTACTTTCACAAATACAAGGCTGATCTACTGTAATCTAAGAAATCCAGAAAGAAACTATGTAACATTTGGTACCAGTTTGGCCTTTGGAACATAAGTGGCAGGGTGAGGATCACAAAAAACATAATACCCCCACTGACAGGAGATGAGCTACACTTGACTACAGGTGTCCCTAGTCTTTTAACTTAAGGAAAAGTTAATGACAATGAACAAGACCAAGAACAATGGGGGGGAGTTCTAGAAATATGAGCCTATACTTTGCTTACCCACCATCTAGTTATCCTGAATGCTTACTCTTCCAAATTAATTTCAAGGAATATCTGTCTATAAAAGTGTCTCATGGTTCACAAGTCACGATTATTTTTCTCTTAAAATATAAAATTCATTTACATATAGATACATACATAATATGTATATTATATCCCTATGAAAAATGTATTTCTTATTGTGAATGTCCTAGTCAAAGGAGTTGGATAGGTTCCCAAGCCTTTTCAGTTCACAGAGCTCTCAGTGTCTCAGTAATTTTCTCATGGTGCCCCCAAGCACCAAAAAAATACCTACCTGTTCCATTTATTAGATCCATACAATCCAGTAAGTATTTGTGTCCTAACAACTTAGCAGCAGTTTGAAAAATACATATAAATGGAAAGAAATGTTTTATTACTATACAACCAATTACTTATTAATGGATGTGTGCACCAGCTACACATTACACAACTTCTCAAACCTTGAAATCACTTTGGACACTGCCACTTTCACTTATCATTTACACTGATTTTTGCACAGTACTTGCTTTTTATCACAGCAGCCCACCCAAACTCAGCTTCTTGAAGACATCCTGTCATCCAAAGGAATGTAGCACAACCTCACAGACACTACCTCAAACTAGTAGTTTGAACAGTGTCCTACAGATGTCAAGTATTACTGTGTCTCCCTAGAAAATTTTTAAATATCCCACAGTGCCTGTGTGAGTTCACTACAGTGCTCCAAGACACCTCATAGCACAGTCTGGGAATGCTGGGTTTAAGAAACACTGATCTAAGGACCCCTGGATGGCTCAGTTGGTTAAGCGGCTGCCTTCAGTTCAGGTCATGATCTCAGGGTCCTGGGATCAAGTACCACATCCGGCTCCTTGCTCAGCGGGGATCCTACTTCTCACTCAGCCTGCCATTCCTCCTACTTGTCTCTAGCTTGCTCACACTCTCTCTCGAGTAAATAAATAAATAAATAAAATCTTGGGGGGGGGGAAGGAAACACTGATATAGCCTATGTACTTACTTTGTAAATTAAGAAATGACACTTAAGGTCACAAAACTAGTAGAAAATAAATACACATAGAAGTTTAACCTTACATCAACAAAAGTTTTGAAAGAGAATCTCATTGTGATATCATGTGGATGAAATCTACAGATCTCTGAAAAACAACTAAATTCAAAAATACATTTATATGACTGTAAAATAGAAGAAATTGTTTCAATGTTTTTTAGAAAAAAATGTTTAAAAAGTATAAAAGTGGGACTTATAATAAAAAATACAAAAGTGTCTAAAGTAAAAAAAAAAAAAAAAAAAAAAAAAAGGAAAGTCATCCACTCCCCCAGGGATAACACTGCTAATAGTTTAACATCTACCCTTACAGACTCTTTCCTATGCACATACAAAATCATAATAAAATC
This sequence comes from Ailuropoda melanoleuca, assembly GCF_002007445.2. Lineage (NCBI taxonomy): Eukaryota > Metazoa > Chordata > Mammalia > Carnivora > Ursidae > Ailuropoda > Ailuropoda melanoleuca. The sequence continues at coordinate 89,565,368 of NC_048225.1, forward strand.
AAAGTAAATTTCTTTGCCCATGTGTTTGTTTTTTCAAAACTGAATCATATTCCAGTGTTATGCAACTTATTTTTCTCATTCAATATGATATCATGAACATTCTTCCATGTCAGTACATAATAGTAATTGCAAACACTTATACATTTATTGGTGCTTACTATACTCACTTACGGCTTACAATAGCAACTCATTTAATTCTCACAACAGCCCTGTCAGGTGAGAACTATAATTACATCTACTTTATAGATGAGTTTAAGTAATTTGCTAATGGCTGCATCTAATAAATGATGCAGCTGGGATTTGAACCCAGAAAGTTAGCTGCATGGTCCCTGCACTCAATGATACACTCAGCTGCTTCTCATGAAGTAAATACAGCTATCCCTCAACCTGTTAACAAGTGTGTAGTACTTCACAGCATAAAAGTACTATAATTTCAACTATTCCCCAACCAATGGAACATTTAGAACATTTTTTATTTATAAATACTACTGGCATTTACTTATAATAACATTAAAATGAACATCCTTATACATTTGCTCTTGTGCTCTGTGTTAAAATTCCCGTAAGATAAACTCCTAAAAATGAAACGACTCTATCAAATATGTGCCCCTTTAATTTTGATAAGTAACACCAAATTTCCTTCCAGAATATTGTTCTAGTTGTACCAATTTATAGTCCCAAAGACAGAGGGGAGGGCTGAGGTTCATTTTTAAGTTAACAAATATTTTTGATTCACTGAGGGGTCTATTTTGAGTTTTCACTCTGATATAGAATGAACAGATTGCCCAGTTGGTCACAATCATAGTCTGATTTCATAATTATCTGACATTAAACAAGTGAAGACTTAGAGCTATACAGCGAATTCTTCATCCAGTTATGAGACCACTTTGGGTGAGATATTTTCCCTATATGATACTGTTCCCTTATGTGTAAAACGTGGGAATTGGACTAGCTGGCCTTCAAGATGTAAAACTCCCAATGCTGTAATTAAGAAGTGACTTAAAGTTATTAAGAGCCTATAATTACAGTACTAATTACGGCAGGGTCTTAAACCTTCTATTTTCTTTAAATCATAATAACTATTGCCAGAACACCTAAGCAAATCATTAAAATATCCTATAAAGTTTTCAGGATCCACCTGTGACTTATTCTCAGTGGCTTTTTAATCCCAGGCTGTCATTCCCTGCTAACTAGCAAACTTGAACATATCTCTGGAGTATATTCTTAATAAGAGTTGATGTGCGCCTAGGAAAATGAACCAGTGTTTTGTCTCCTAAATATTATACCAAGACCACTCTTTAGTCAATTTATTCAACTAATATTTATTGATTAGTTTACTATATGCTAGCCACTGGGCATACAATAGTTAACAGAGGATCTCTGCCATCATGGAACTTACAGACTAAATGAGAAAGGCAAATAACCAACCGAAATAATCACTAGTAAATGTAAAGTTATACCTGTGATAATAATAAACAAAAATCTATTAATGCAGGAAAAAAACCCCACTATTCAATCTTTTGATTGTGTTTTTTGGACTATTTGTGACACTAGAAATTGTATGACATGGGAAGAAAATGTCAATAAAGAAAATTATTTCACAACTTGTCCCATGCTGCAAAAAGAGCACTCACAAGTGTAGATGGCAACTTTTTTTTTTTTTGGCAAGTTAACTTTTTAAATCATCAGTTCTACAATAAAATCACCAAGATGTTACTTTTCAGTTAGGCTACCATGTGGCCCAAATATTGGTTTTTCATAACCAAGAGTATAAATGATTTGAATCCAAAGATGACAGAACTATGAGTATCCAAACAAAATGAGAGATGACAGGTCAACTACAATTTCTTAAAAACACTGTTCAAGCAAAAAGTACATACAGCCGTAAAGCCATCCATTATAATAATTCATGACTTGCTCATAATTAACAAAAATTATTGAAAGTACTGCTTTTAAAGAATGACAATCATCAGCATAAAGGAGTTAGTGACATATCAAAAGGAGCAAAAATAGAATTTTTTTTAGATTTTAAAAAAACCATGGTCCAGAAGTATCTATATTAATATTCAATTTAAAAATAAAATTAATCCTACAATGTTAACTAGACTTGTGGTGATCGCTTCAAAATACATACACAGAGCCAATACGTTGTACACCTAACACTAACACAATGTGTCAACTATACCACAATAAAAAAAAAAATTCTAGATCTGCAGAAATAAAAGCATCACTCATATAAATAAATGAACTTCCTTGTGTGTCAGTTTCCACAACTGCAAAACAAAAATATTTGCCAAATATACCTCACACAGCTCTAAAGACTAAATAAAATAACGTTATGTGGTGATACACCAAAAAATGATGTCAATTATTTTAAACAGCTGCTTTTTTGCTGCCACTATAACATAGCAATTTAACAAATAAAATTGGTTAGACAGGGAGTCCATCTCCTTTCTTCTGTCCATGATATGACAGAAGTGTTATAAAATGGGCAAAAGACTGGCAATCAAAAGCATTAGGAAAAAATTCACAACCCATAATTCATAATTGATTACCCCACAGGTTGGTTGTTTAAGAAGTAACACTCTTACATAATAATCTATCTCAGAGAATCAGAGAAATTATCTCACATATGTATGAAATTGTTTAGTTATTAGACCTCACCATCACCACAAACACAGGTCCTGCTACTATGAAAAAATAAGATTTATCCACACATACAATGTATTTTAGCTTGATGTTTATTTTCTGGTCAAAGCATCTTAAATTCAATGCATGATGCTTCAATGCTTCAGATTTACTTTATTGCACTGAATGGAGTTCGTCAATTTTGCACACCAAAACTAATTCATATTACCCATCCATGAGTTTAAAGCAACTTCCACCATCCGTCTACCAACCAATCCCCCAAAGTCACAATCTCATGTTATTAGCAGCACACTGCCTTGCTTAAAAACAGTATTTTAAACTGAAAAATGTTTAAAGTGGAGAGCAGCTTTCATTATTTTATCATTGCTTTTACAAACCGTTTCAAGCTGTTGCTGGGTTGGCCTAAGATAGCCTTTCCTTTAAAACCTTTAAATACAAGACAGGAGGAGGCATCGCTAACATGGCAACCTAACCATTAACGACTTTTCCAAATTCAAAACAAGGATCGCCATCGAAACAAAAAAATCAAAACAATCAGGTGGAGTGCACGGATACTGATTACTACTCCTGACAAACTGTCCTATATGAAGGGTCTTTTCCTTTATGAAAGATTTGCTACTACACTAAAACCACATTAAAATCTTATACCTATGTGCAACTTCCTATCTGAAAACTAAAAATCCAGTGAAATTCCAAACCGTATTTGTGACATTAGTTAAATATTATTTACCATGTTGGGCTACATTTAAAAAGGCGGGGGGAAACACTGACAATTTTAAAGCGTAAAGCTTTTTAAATTCCCCACTAAATCATTTGTGAATAAATCGGTAGACTGCATTCGGCAGCTGCTAGACTGGAGCAGAAGATCAAAGTTTTCCCTGTACTTGAGAATGTTTATCCTTCCCAAAAAGGAACAGAAACCAGTCATCCTTGCCACTGGAGCCAGTTGCCCGAAATTTCCTAAAATATGCCTCATCTGCAAGTGAAGGAGCACTTCTCGGGAGACCAAAGGCGAGAGGTATCGTACATCTTTCGCAGACGAGAGGAGGGGCGGGGAGCGGGGAGAGCACTGGCAGGTAAGGAAGGAAATCCGTCTTCTGCAGGCACCGGTGGGACCTGAAATCCAGGTCTCAGGATGGCCCTCCCCGCAAAGGCTCAGGACCCAGGGAGGTTCCCCGAGGGGGACGCCAGGCAGGGCCAGGGCTCCCAGCGCCCCGCCCCGCCTCTCTCGCCGCCACCGGGGACCCGGGACCGCGGACAGAGGCAGCAGAGGCTAAGCAAGCGTCCGCGGTACCAGCCACGTCCTCCCGCGGCTCACCTGAGAGTGTCGCCTCCGCCCTCGGCTCCCACGGTGCATCCCGCGGGGCCTGGCGGAGGGTGCAGTGATGCCGCCCCTACCGGCCCCAGGGCTGCCGGGCCTGGCCTCCCCGCTCCGGGGACACACCGGGTGCCCACCTCGCACGGGCTCCCGGGATCCGCCGGGCTGCAGAGAAGGAAGGAGAGGCGGAAAGGCTGCCTCCCCTCCCCCACAGCAAGCCTCCCCCTGAGCTGCGGCTCTCTGCAGTTCCCTCTGGCGCAGGTCCGGCCCCGCTCCCCCGCCCGGGAGTCACTTCGGCTGCGGCGGCCCAGTCGCCATTACAGCCCAACAACTGACACGGAGGAGGAGCGGCGCCGGCGGCAGTGGCAGTGGCGGCCGCGCGAGGCAGGGCGGGAGCAGTCCGGGCCCAGGCAAACCTCGCGAGAACTGTCCCGAGACGGTTCCACAGAAATATAACCTTCGGTTAGGGCCATGTTGAGTGTGGCTAAAAAAAAATGTGAGAGCGAGATAAGACGAAGAAAGGACGCTCGAGAGCGCCATGTTTAGTGTGGCGAGTGTATGCCTTGCAGGACTCGGGAGGAGCCAGAGTAGATCCGCAGCGGAGACTTCCCCGCCGCCCCCCGCCCCGGCCCTCCTTCTTCGGATGCTAATTGGGCCTTGTGGCTGCGCATTTCGTCCCTGGACAAAAAAAAAAAAAAAAAAAAAAAAAAAAACCAAAAGGTGGTGGGGGAGTTTGACGAGGGTGAACTCAGAAGTCGAAATTGCAGCTTCTCAGAGTTTACGATGTTTCACCAGTTGTCGTCCAAGTAAATCTTCTTTACCCCAGTCGGTTTCAGAGTAATTGCAGCTCTGCGGCTGCTGCAGTTATCCACTTCTGTCACCGTGGCGGTTTTATTCGCTAGAGTTACAATTGTGTTCAGCATGCAGTCTAATGGCTAAAGACTCCAGAGCAAGTAAAACGGAGTTTTCTCCCGTTAGGTATAGGCATCGATAGAACGGTACTTTGAGAGACTCTCTGTGATCAACATATCTTCTAATATCTTTATCCTCTTTCCCCAGTCGCCGCATGGTGAATTCTCTGTCATGTGTCAGGACTTAGCTTAAATGACATGTCTTCTGCAAATAATGCCACCTTCCGCTAGGTGCTCGCTTCACACTAGCTCCCTGCCCGTGACTTTCCTCCACCTTCTGAACACCGATAGCCCAGATCCAGAGGCTGTTTCTCATCTTTAAGTATCTTGAAGACCCTTTTGTCTCTCTGTACCCCAATAGGGCCTAGGTCAGTAACTAGGACATTTTAGGTGGTCGATAACTGCTTGTTGAGTAGATCTCATCAGAAGCAGGAGGCAGTAACTACTCCCTCTTTGTAGGGCCTTTAGCTGTGCCTGAATAGGATGTAAGTGGATGTACCAAAATCCTGCAGGTATGTAAAATGTGTACTGTGTCTCTAGGAAGCTGTGCTGGAGGAAAGAGCAGGAAATGTGGGTATCCCAATGGTGCCAGTGGTAGCAAGAAAAACAACTTAAGTAAAGAAAAGAGTTATTTAGTTGTTTTCCCCATCCATTCTATGTAAAGCAGTGGGATAGATGCTTTTCAGATGTTATTTCGCTGAATTTATTCAACCACCTTATTAAGTATTTTAAAACTTTGTTTTAGAAGAGGAAAGGGGTTGTGAAAAGCTAAGCAATTTGCCCAATATTATACCATCAGTAAAAGGTAAATGTAAGATTTGAGGCCTCCCTTATTCTAAAGCCTATTTATAATTCTTCACCCCAATGCTGCCTCCTGGGTAACAGAGAAAACACCAAAAGTTCCTGTCACTATGTAGAGAGCAATGCTATCCTCATATCAGCCAGCCTATGCACAGTTTCCACCTCTCATATCTTGTGCTGATCCCTTCCGCTCCTTCACCTCCCGAATACCTCAAACACAGCCACCTCTCTCCTTTTTGACATGCCATAACTTTTATTGTTTATATCCTTACACATTAGCTCTTGCAGCATTTAACTGTATTTGACTATAATGAATATTAAATTGCAATTTTTGACTGAGGCCCTAAGGGAAACTGATAGCAAGCAGCAAGTAAATTATGAGACAGGCATCCAAGTGGCAAATTTGCAAAGAAGTAATATGACACCAAGTATGCAATTCTTGACCGCTCTCTCAAGACCCTCCAACCTGGTCAGTGATATGAAAGCCTTGAGAGATTGTAGAGTCACACAATTTGAGAGGAAGATTTTTGGAGAATGGGCAGAGGGGTGCAGAGGAAGCTCCTTCTTTACCTCAAACTCATGAGAAGGGCTTTGAGGAGACAACATGTAAAGCTTGATGTGTGCACCAGAATCTGGAAGCCAGAGGAACCAGATGCTGGATTCAACCTGAAAAAGGTACAGGGACCTCAGCAGCCAAGTAGAGAATGGTATCCACCATGTTAAGTGTTCCTGCTCCAAAAGAGGTGTCAGAGATAACTGAACCTGAAGTCAGAACCCATGTAATAGTACCCCACTATTTGAGTTAAGAAAAGGTGGCGAGAGATGTCATATTTGCTTGTACGTGTATAAGCCATCTCTACATGGATGCAGAACACACTGCTAACACTGGCTGTCTGTGTGGAAGGAAACTGATGACGGGACTGAGAGGGAGATTTATCAGTTGTACTCGTCTAGACCTTACGAATTTTGAACCATGTGAAAATACTAACCATTTAAAAATAACTATTTTAAAATAAAGATTAGGTATTTTCCTTAAAAAAAAAAAAAAAGAAGCTAATATTGAAGGAATCCTCCTAGAAGGGTAGCCTGCCAGGGTGAGTGGAACCCAGACGAAGAAGAGTATTTGGCTGGGGGCAGAAGATGAGGGGACATTGGGAGTCCCCAGCTGAAGGAGGGGCAGTCACAGGAGCACCAATAACATTCCACAGGCAAGAAGGGAATGGTCAAAAATGGGGAAAGGGAGAGAGGGAGGAGGAGATTTAAAAAGCCATAAGGAGGGGGCGCCTGGGTGGCACAGCAGTTAAGCGTCTGCCTTAGGATCAGGGCGTGATCCCGGCGTTATGGAATCGAGCCCCACATCAGGCTCCTCTGCTGTGAGCCTGCTTCTTCCTCTCCTACTCCCCCTGCTTGTGTTCCCTCTCTCGCTGGCTGTCTCTATCTCTGTCAGATAAATAAATAAAATCTTTAAAAGAAAAAAGCCATAAGGAAACTGGTACGGCCACTGTGGAAAAGAGTAAAAAAGTGAAAAATAGAATTATCATATCATCTAGTAATTCTACTTCTGGGTATTTACTGCAAGAATACAAGAAAACTAATTTGAAAAGACATATGCACCCCTATGTTTATTGCAGAATTACGTACAGTAGCCAAAATATGGAAGCAGCCCGAGTGTCCACTGATAGATGCGTGGGTAAGAAGATGTGGTGTACATACAGTGCAGTATTACTCAGCCATAAAAGAGAATGAAATTGTGCCATTTGCATCAACATGGATGGATCTAGAGAGTTTAATTCTAATTGAAATAAGTCAGAGAAAGACAAATACCATATGATTTCACTCATATGTGGAATTTAAGAAACAAAACAAACGAGCAAAGAGGGAAAAAAAAGAGACAAACCAAAAAAACCCTTAACTCAAGAGAACAAACAAATGGTAACCAGAAGGGTGGGGGGGGGGCATGGGCAGTAGGTGAAAGGGATTAAGAGCACACTTATCATGATGAGCACCGGGTAATGTATAGAATTGTTGAATCACTGTATTGTACACCTGAAATTACTATAACACTGTATCTTAACTATATTGGGTTTAAAAGAAAATAAAAATAAATAAATATATCACCACCCAAAAAATAATGATAAAAATAATAATTAAAAAGCAGTAAGGCGACATGGTCCACCTTTGGAACATTGAATAAAAAAAAAAAATGCAGAAAATAATTGCAGATCAGTACCAACCGTTCAGGAAAGTTCAGTGATTAAAAAACCAAACTGGAGCACCTGGCTGGTTTGGTCAGTGGAGCACACAACCCTTGATCTCAGGGCTGTAAGTTCAAGCCCCATGTTAGGGTAGAGAATACTTAAAAATAAAATCTTCAAAAAAAAAAAATAAAAACAAACCTAAAAACCAATTTTTAAAAATGGCAGCCATTTGCCACAACATGGATAAAACTTGAGGACATTATGCTAAGTGAAGTAAATCGGACAGAGAAAGACAAACACTGTGTGATCAAAATATACACATATATCAAATCATTATACTGTACACCTAAAACTAATACAATGTTTATGTCAATTATATCGCCATAAACAATAATTTTAAAAAATTTTAAATGGTAAGATGTTCTAATCACTAGCAATCAGGGAGAGACAAAATAAAACCATAATGAGAAACCATCTCACTCCCACTGGATTGGCAAAAATTCAAAGGTCTGATAATACCACGTGTTGGCAATGACATGAAGCAATGGGAATTTTTATGCACTTCTGATAGCTGTATAAATTGATGTAATGATTTGGGAGAAGAGTTTGGAAATATGCAGTGAAGTTAAAGATGTGCCTATGACCCCATGATTTCACTGAAAGTGGTCCATATTCTCAAACTCATTTTCCCTGGACCACAATAAGAAGAAGATCTTGTTCAAGTATATACATCAAACGCATCACTAAGCATGCTTCAGGTGAGTTGACGCTTTTTTTGAGGTAAGATTTTCTTGACAAAGGAGATGATATACTGATTTATATTCTGACCCAAGCTCCTTATCCCATCTCAGATTTGTATTAAATAGCTAACTAACATAAAAAACCCAGGTGCACAGGAGATGAATACCAGAATTTTTACAGAAGCATTGTTTACAATAGAAAAAATAGAAAATAATATATGTCCATCAGTAGGAGAATGGGTAAGCAAGCAGAGGAAAATTAAACAGTGAAACACTAAATAGCAAGGAAAATAAGTTAAAGAATAAATCTCACAAATATAGTTTTAAAAAAGTGAATTGCAGGGGCGCCTGGGTACCTCAGCCGGTTAAGCACCTGCCTTTGGTTCCGGTCATGATCCGGAGTCCCCACAGGTTTAATCATCCTTACAGCCCGAAATGAAAACATGGCAAAAATTTGCCTGTGGTAAGAACACACTGGACCATCTCAGCAGAGTCTGCTTGTTATTGGACAAACCTGTAGGTATAAGTCGATGCTTTAACAACCTTATGTTTCTCATGCTTGATGCCATGCAGTCAGTCCTGAGACCATGATGCAGTTCGCAGAAATGCCCTGATATTTTGAGATTCTGTGAGAGAGCACATGACGAAGCCTACTGCTGCCAGAAATACATAATGTGGAATGTACCTGAAAGTTCTTTGAGGATTCAGTCATTCCCAGTCACAGACAAAATACACCAGGAGGATAGCAAGCAGCGTTTGTCTGCCTCACTGAAAAAGAGGAACTTGGGATTTGAGCTCATCTGTGGCTCAGAATCTTGTTCTTCTTCAGTGTAAAAAGCTACCTGACCCTTGCAAAATGCCATATCTTGGAAGAAAAGAAATTCCAACAAAACAAGGTCTAGTAAAACTAAAACAGAGCCCTTTACTTCACTTACTTTACTTACAGCCTCCTGAGTAAATATTAAAACAGATTGATTCTGCTTTACTGCTAGGTAAAAGGTTTATCCTTATTTGGAAAAGTCAAGACATCACTCTTAAGAAAGAGATCAGAGAGATTTTCAATGAATTTAGCAGCAAACAAGCTAAGGAAGTACAAACTTATATTTAGATGGTCTGGGAATTTATTTTCTAACATTAAAAAAGATCTTAAAACTCCATTCCAGGGGTGACTGAGTGGCTCAGTTGTTAAAGTGTCCAACTCTTGATTTTGGCTCAGGTTATGATCTCAGAGTTGTGAGACCTAGCCTCACTTCAGGCTCTGTGCTGAGTGTGGAGCCTGCTTAAGATGATCTCTCCCCACAAAGAAGTTAGAAAAAAAAAAGATTCTCCCTCCCTCTGCCTCTCTTTCCCATTCCTGCATGCACCCAGTCTCTCTCTGTCTCAAAAAAGAAAAAGAAAAAAAAAAACCAAACAAACCACTCAAAATAATCTATAAATACAATTAATATTGATTTTGCACAAACCAGTTGTTGAGAATGAAATCCTTATGATAGAACACCTCAGGGTTTGTAAGGCCTTGAAACTCTCATATTGAGTAGCAGGGCATTGTTGATCCAACCTAGATCTGATTCTAAACCCTCTACTCACACTGACTTGCCCTGTGACTCTAGAACAAGGAATTTAACCTGGATGGACCTAATGTTAGTAGGGATTCTGATTTTAGGGTATGTATCTTTTTCTTAAGGCATAGGATATGGCTTAAAGATGTAATGGGACTGTAGGACAAACAGTTAAATCATAGGTAGGATCCACACTTTTCTCCCAAACTGTTTTTGAGTTATTCATTCATACTGGTTGGTAAAGGTAGCTAGAATTTAGGAAGTACATCCTGTATTGTATAATGTGAAAAGGATAAACATGTCTTTCACAAAGGGCATGCCCCTTCTTCATGATCACAAATAAAACAAACCTGTTTAGAAAACCCAGACTGGGGCGCCTGGGTGGCAGAGTTGGTTAAGCATCCCAAACTTGATTTCAGCTCAGGTCGTGATCTCTGAGTCCTGAGATCGAGCCTGCATTGGGTTCTGCACTCATTGTGGAGTCTGCTTGGGATTTTCCCTCTGCCCCTCCCCCTGCTCGTCCCCTCTCTCTCTTGAATATTAAAAACCAAACCAAACCAAACAAAACCAAGACTCTTAGCTATAGAGAACAAACTGGTGGTTACCAGAGGGGAGGTGGGCAGGGGATGGGTGAAATAGGTGAAGGGATGTGATGTGAGCATTGAATAACTATATTGTACACCAACTATATATTGTTCAATAGCTATATTGTACACCTGAAACTAATTTAACACTGTGTTAATATACTGGAATTTAAAAAATAAAAAAAATAATGTAAATAAATAAAACCTGTTTAATGGAGTACTGTGCATTTAGTTCTAACAGTTAGTGAAAAACTCATAGGGCAGATAGATGGAGGAATTCATTCTACCAATGAAGTAGACTAGGAGAACTAGGTAAACATTTAAGAAAGAACAAAGTCCATTCCTTAAATATCTGGTTGTTCAGTTCAAAGTAGCTTTTCGGGGATTGAATTATCTGGAAAATTGCTTCAAATCCACACTTCACTTTTGATGGCTAATCCCTCCCTTACAATGAGTACTGAAGTGCTATTGGAATAGAGCCAAGCCATGGGTTAGTGAGTGTCTTCCTTTTTCTATTTCTGATAAGGTCAAAAGCAAACTAGGATTTAGAACAAATCTGAGGCTGATTTTTTTTTAAATATAGAGGCTTAAAATCATAGATTAATTTGTTGTAGTAATCGTGAGACGTTGGAACCAATGGGTATATCTCAAAAAACATTTTTAATAAAAGCGTTGTTGAGTGTCAAAAAGCCACTTGCTTCAACAAAGTCTGCAGTCTAACTTTTATGTAAATAAAAATCAAAATAATTCTAGACATTTTCTCTAGGTATATATATATTTATATATTTATATTCAAGTATATAACTACATAAAAATAATAGACTCTGGTATTGGGGAGTGGGTCTGGATTATATGAGGCTGACTTTTGGTCATCTTATTACTATGATTTGCTTTCATCTTCTTAGGATTCCACAACAAGATTTGTGAATGAGACAACCAGTATGCCTAAATCTAAGTCCCAAGTCTTTCCCATTTTCCCCAAATTAAGTTTTATACTTGTTAAGAACAAGAGCACTTCTGAAATGGGTGATTTTGAAATTTTTTAAGCTTTAAAAATTCTGTTTTCCTAATTTACCTCAATACACCTTCAGATATTAGTCTCTTTTAATGTTGAGTGCCTTCTTTTTAGTATTTTCCCTGTTGGCATTTCTTTTAAATAGCTTAACTAACAAGCATGGTAATCCCTTTACTGTACAAAGGCAATCCCTTTTTCTCAGAACAATCTTAAAGAGAAGAGTGTCTCTTTTTAGAGCATCTCTCTGTTTCAATGCTGTTTTATGGACAAATAATACAAATGAAATAAGCGGTGGAACATCATAGACCAAGACAGCTGCCATTAAAAAAGAAATGCTGAAGAATATGTCAGAATAAGGTTACATGTAACCAAGCCAGGTTATATTTTGCAAGGGGTGAACCACCCTATTTACAGGCTGTGGAAAGTTTTAAACTCTTGACAGGAGATTTTCTGCGGCCCTTCCAAAAATAGAAAAAGGCAGCTGGGTGCCCAGTGTGGAAGAAGACCCACAGGTTTTAATGGGGCTTATTGGCCACTAAAAAACACTCCTGGAATCCCAGGATTGGGTGCTCCCCACCTGTTGAAACAAGAAATGAGAACGTGTGAGCATTTGGTTACAAATCCTACTGCCTGAACAAAATGTTATAAGGGGGCAAAAGCAGCTGGAGCTGTCTGACAGAAAAACTGACAGGCAGGAATAAATGATGAAGAGAGAGCTGGTTTTGGAAATACAAGTGATTGCATCGGTTAAGCATGAATGGAAAAAGTTGTGCAAACATACATACTGTTCTAACACATGCTGATAATTATTTTACATATATAAGTGGTTATAACTAATACATATGCATTTTACACAACTAATTTTATATAACATATACAACCTTTAGTAACCTCAGCTATTCACACACACTGTCTTGCTTAATGCTCACCAAAACCTGTGGAGTATCACCACAATCCCTCTCTCAGATGACGAAGCTGAAGCCTGGAGCCATGATGTGGCTTGCTTTTGGCCACGGGCTGAAGAGTGGAAGAGCTACACGTGGAACCTCCATCTTCTGAGTCCAGAAGGCGTGCCTGCTCCGCTACACAGTGTGGCTGCTCAAAGCAGTTGGAGTCTCTTTAGAAAGAACCCTGGAAGGGACACCTGGGTGGCTCAGTTGGTTGAGCGGCTGCCCTTGGCTCAGGTCATGATCCCGGGGTCCTGGGTTTGGCTCTTACTCAACGAGGAAGCCTTTTTCTCCTTCTGCCTGTGGCTCCCTGCTTGTGTTCTCGTGCTCTCTCTCTGAAAAAAAAAAAAAAAAAAAGAAAGAAAGAAGAAAGAAAGAAAGAAAGAGAAAAGAGAAAAAAGAAAAAAGAAAAAAGAAAGAAAAGAAAAAAATCTTTAAAAAAATTTAAAAAAGAACACTGGGCTATGGATTTCTGCATGTTGGTAGAAACAAGAAGATAGGAGTGACTAAGGGAGAAATAGCTGGGTTTGCTAGGTTCGTGATTCCTCTCTTTGCCCAACTCTCTGGTAACCTTTTAAGCATACCACACAAGTGAAAAAAGAAAGCATGTGTATATGTAATATGTATATCTGTGGATGTTTATATGCAGCTCTCCCCTAAATTAACCTGATCTCCCATCAGTAACCTCAATCCTGAGCTCAGGCCAAAATGAAGGTGAAATTTATGAATTCTCCATTTTGAAATGTAGTTAGAGTTCACATGCAGTTAATATTATCAAACTTTATTTTTGTCCGGTGATTATTAGTTTACTTCTAGCACAAGTATTTGATACTAGTATATATAAATACAAGTTTGTATTTGTGATTTTTTAAAAAGATTTATTTATTTATTTATTTTAGAGAGAGAGAGAGAGAGCACAAGTGGGAGGGGCAGGGGGAGAGGGAGAGGGGAGAGAATCTCTTGCTGACTCCATGCTCAGCATGGAGCCCAACATGGACCTCAATCTCACAACGCTGATATCATCACTTTGAGCTAAAACTAAGAGTCAGTCGCTTAACCAATGGAACCACCCAGGCACTCCTGTTTTTGTGATTTTTGTCAGAAGTAGTAATACCAACTCTGCACTGAAAAGTTTGTGCTCATGAAGCAGACTATAAAAGACTTAAAAGATTTTGGAGATTAGGGCTAAAGTCAAAGTAACATTCTTGAAAGGATAACAAACAAGAACCACCCTCTCCCCTCATAACTTGTTCCCACAGAAATTATAGAATTTTCAGGGACAGTTCAGAGTTGAGTGGGAGTAGAAAGTATAGAATAATCCCTAAACCTTTCCTGTTCATGCCCGCTTTACCAAAAATGATGTATGACATGCACCCACAGAATAACCATTAGGACACTGGATACTCTCTGACATAATTTCGTATGGTTCTGTATTAGATACTTAACATATTTCTACTAAATAACCGAAACCTAATGTGGATACTTTTTTGAATCTGGGATAATTTTTTTTTTTAAAGATTTTTATTTATTTATTTATTTATTCAACAGAGATAGAGACAGCCAGCGAGAGAGGGAACACACGCAGGGGGAGTGGGAGAGGAAGAAGCAGGCTCATAGCAGAGGAGCCTGGTGTGGGGCTCGATCCCATAACACCGGGATCACGCCCTGAGCCGAAGGCAGACGCTTAACCGCTGTGCCACCCAGGCGCCCCTGGGATAATTTATTTTTGAATCACTTTTTAAATTTCTCCCATGAAAAGCAACCATGACTTCCAGCAAAAGCATTTTCATGTAATTGTTTACAGAAGATAATATCGGTTTTAAAAGTACATTTAATACAAATTTACACCAATAAATGTCTTTTGGATCTGGAAAGCTGACCTAGTGATATGAATAGAAAAGTAGATTAGATTCCTGAAATAAATTTCTGGTTCCATCACTGACTCACTGTACATGCTTAAGTAAGTTACTTAATCTCTTGGTATCTTAGTTTCTCCACCTATAAAATGGGGGTGATAATGTTTGCTATTAGATAATGTCAGCAAAGTACTTGGAGAACCTCAGATGAAAGGCGCCACAAGTATTTTGCTATCTTAAGCATGACCTCATAGTGTCTGAAAAATGGACTTTACCAGGCTTGCTGATTATCCCAGCCCCTTAATTCCAAACTCTTCCTGTTCAGCTGCTTTCTGGCTTTACACATTTCTGTTCATATTCTTTACGTATTTTGACTTCATTGTGCTGTTTGTATTGTTTCGAGGAGAGTTGATGCTTTGAGGAAAACATGATTTGGTTTTTTTGCTTCTTTGAACTCATGCTTGTGTTTAAGATTTGAAACAAACATAGAACACTTAAACAACTTTCTAATTATGGGAGACAACCATAGCTATGTGAATTATATTGGCCTTATCCATCCACCCCACTTTGTTATTTATATTTTATTTAATATTAAAAGGTAATTTTTAGGATGCACACATATATTTATATTCCTCCCTGAACACTTTATGAAAGATTTAAGGCAGATGTTGAGACTGCTGTAAATTTTGATGTTTGTGCCACTTTCCTAGAGGAATGAGATAACATGATACAAAGGCAAAAGATTAGTTGCTTAGAACTAAATCTGAGCTCAACCTATAGTCCGATCATCTAATATGCATTGATCTCCTTGGGAAAAATGGCAAAGGTCAAAAAGTTACTTCAAGAATAACCACATGACTCAAAAAGCAGACCTGCTGATTCAGTAACGATAGTACTTAGAGGTGAAGTCAGAGATAGAAAGTTGGCTACAATTCCTGAACAGAAAAACATTTTATCCCTTCTGTGTCTATCAACCTGCATATCCAAGGCTAATACAAATATTTCAGAGGAGCAAACCTCTGGTCTTTGGAACCTACCATCTAATGATAGGAAATCTAATTCTTTGGGACGCTTTCCAAAGAGAAAGATTTCACTGGAATCTGCCCACAAAGATGTTCTGTCTCAAACAGCAAGTATTGCACTATATAACCACAGTTTGAATCATCTGTTGAACAATGGACAGATCATGGACTGCCAGAGATAAGACTCTTTCAGAGAAGACATTGAACAAAATACTTTGGGCTTTACAATATTTTCAGGTATTAGAACCTTTGCCAATTTTATAAAATTGGCATTGGCAGAGATTTTAAATATCTAGTTCAACGTATATTCAAGTTAGGAAATCAGAACCGGGGCGCCTGGGTGGCACAGCGGTTGAGCGTCTGCCTTCGGCTCGGGGCGTGATCCCGGCGTTGTGGGGTCGAGCCCCACATCAGGCTCCTCCGCTATGAGCCTGCTTCTTCCTCTCCCACTCCCCCTGCTTGTGTTCCCTCTCTCACTGGCTGTCTCTATCTCTGTCAAATAAATAAATAAAATCTTTAAAAAAAAAAAAAAAAAGGAAATCAGAACCACAGTCTGCCTTTGTTCTTAGAAAGGTGTTCTTCCTAACAGAGCTTCAAACCTTTTTGCCAGATTTTATCTCTATAGAGGGGTGTACATTTCATCAGGTAATGAAGTGATTCTGTAAGTCAGGCACTATGTTTCCCTAAATTATAACCATTATATGTTTATGGTTATAAGATACGGTTTAACATTTCACTTAAAAAGTAGATATTATGGGGGTGCCTGGCTGGCTCAATCAGCAGAGCATGTGACTCTTGATCTCAGGGTTGCAGTTTTGAGCCCCGTGTTGGGTGTAAGAGATCACTTAAAAATAATTTTTTTTTAAAAAGTATATATTATGATGGGATAGAATGTAGTATGGTGGTTAAGAAGGTAGGTTCTGGAGTCAGATGGTCTGAGCTCAAGTTCTACCTCCAAAGTATAATTTCATGTCTTTGTTTTCCCGTGTATAATAGGGAGATAGTGATAGTGTGTACTTCAAAAGTCTATGAAAATTGAATGAGATACCATATGTATGGTGCCAGTCATGGTGCTTGGCACAAGTTAAGTGCTCAAAAAAACATTAGCTATCATTCCAAGTTTAGAGTGTGGCACGGGTTAGGATCTTTGAGAAGCAGACTCAGGCAAAATTTAGTGTGCTGGATGTTTACTAGGGAATGCCCTTGGGATGAACACCTATGGAGAGGAGGCAAAGGAAGCAGGATGGGGGTGAGGGGGGAGTCACACTATAATACAGGTCCTATAGCCTCAGCTAACTACATGGGAAAACTCTGGAGTGAAAATGGTCCATCCAAATTGCATTGTGTTGGGCTGAGAAGCTGGAGCCTTTATATTCCCTTTATCAGTCGTTGAATGTGTACCACTCTCCCCCTAACCTGGCATGACCTTGGGCAAAATGACTCTCTGCTGCTGAAGTAATCCATAAAGTGGTTGATAGTGAAGGCTGTTCACTGATTGCATGCTCAGCATTTGGTTCTTTCTTTACGGAGATCTAGGTGGTACATCTTTGCATTCAACACAGGGTAGTCTGTGCTTCACTTGGAAAAGAATCTCAACCAATTACAATCGCTTGAATAGAATGAGGTCTTTAAGGATAAAAGTGGGATAGTGAAGCTGAATAAGCCATGAGAGATCGGAGAAAGAGGTCTCTATGTGTGACAGAAAGCTTTCTCATTCTTTATAATTCCCCAGACTTTTAGAGAGGGTGGACTCTGGTTAATTAGAAGACCTTTAATGAACTGCGATGGGTTGTGGTTTGTAATGGAGATGTAAGCTAGGAAAAAGCCCAAGTACTCAGCGTGAGGGTCGCTTAGGAGGGTGGAAATAGAAGCCAGCCAGTTGATGTCACAAAGAAGAGAGGAGAATTAATAGTAAGAATTTAAGTGAACAGAAATGGCTAATGGACCCTTTGGTGTCCTTGGCACTTTCTAAGAGCTCTGCACAGATCAACTGACTTAATCCTCACGACACTATAAGATAGTATTTATATTATTTTCCCCATTTTAGAGAAGAGAAAACTGAGTCGGAGAGAAGTTAAGTAATTTGCCAATGTCATTGAGCGAGTAAGGTGTGGAGTTGGGAATTGGACTCAGGCAGTCAGACTCCAGATTGTAGGGGGTGTGCTCTTAGCTAAACTTTCCCCTCTGTTTCTGTGCAATTACCAATGTTCCTGATGAATTCCTCTTTCTCAGCAATTCAAAGAGGTGCCATTTTGTATCAAGACTGAGAGAGGGCACAGAGGCTGTGTGGTATGTAGGGACAGCTAACACCTAGGTTACATATAGGTATTTCAAAAGGATCAACTGTGAGTCCACACTGCAGGCCTTTAGTTCCAGAAGCATGATGCAACTATGAGTCAACAGGTAGGACTGCATGATGACTGTCTCACCCTACTCAAAATTCTTCAGACTCTTAGTGTGTGACATTGAATTCCACAAAGCTGGGCAAGGAGGAAAGAAAGACAGGGGTTTAAAGGAGAGCCACATATTGCATGGAGCACTGGGTGTTATACACAAACAATGAATCGTGGAACACTAGCTCAAAAACCAATGATGTACTGTATGGTGACTAACATAATAAAAATAAATAAATAAAGGAGAGCCACAGATAAGAACCCACAAAATGGAAAACTACTCCAACCTGTATAGAGCCTGAATAGATTGGGGGGAAATACCATATTTGTGGGTTCTAGAGACTGTATACATAGTGGTTGACAATAGATGCTTTAAAGCCAGACTGCCTAAATGCAAGACTGCCTAAATTCCAATTTCTGTCTCACCACTTTTTCCTTGGGGGTTCTTGAGTGTCACTTTACCTTTCTGTGCTTCAGGTTCCTGTCTATTAAATTGGGATAACAGTACTGCCTCACAGAGCTATCATGAGACTTGAACCCGTTAATACCTGTGAAGCACTTGAAATGGTGTTTGGAGCTTTAATAAACACTTAGTAAGTAGCTGACAAAAAATAGGAAAGGGTGATAGACAACTTAATACATATTCAAATATGAAAACCTTTGTGTAGATCTTTTCCATGTAAATGGTAGATGAAATGAGAAAGCCACTTAAACTATGAGAGATTGAGATTTTTAAAAATTGACTATGAAGAATAACTACTGAGTGAATGTTCTCTGTAAAGGGCTGCATAGCATGGAGAAGATTCTCAAGTTCAGCCTAAGAATGGTACTCTCTAAAATTGCAGGGGGGGGACTTAAAAAATCAAATTTGAATCAGATACATAGTCTCCTACCACCGCACTTGCCCAAGACACAGTCTGAAAACTAAAGAAAGCTCAGAGTTCTTTTGAGGGACTTATAACACATTGATAATAGCCATTATATATTATATATTATATATTATATATATTAAGATAGTACCTGAAGTCTTAATAACTGTTCTCTTTTTTCAGCATAAAACACGCAGAAGCAATGGGAAGAAATCAGAACACATTTGTAGCAGAGCCACGTAAAGGACTTGCTTAGGCCAAATTTATCTAGATACAGCCATGATCAAGACCCAGATTTTAAAATTTTAATAATGTTTCCATCATTTTATTTCATTTTTTAAGGTGAAAATGAAATGAAATAACCAACATTGTGTCATATAAAGGTCTTTACAAATTTGTAGGTTTTTTTAGTTGTCTCTTAACCCTATCTGCCCACTTGCTGGCCTTCAGGAGAATACCATTCCCCATTCCCAACCCATGGTCCCTGTTAAAGGAGTGACCTAGGCAGCTATGTTTCATTATATATTCTTTTGAGGGATCATCCATACACTGGACTGAGCCAATTAAATTCACCCTCTTGATGAGGTTAAGTCACAAAGGCAAGGTTACTAAGGTGAAGCAAGCCAGAAGTAGAGAGGCAGAGGGAATGGTGGTTGAGCTGTCCATCAACAGTCCTCTCGTTCCCAGTCTCCGGTCTTGGAGGCTGAAATGCGTTCTTACAACACCCACCCACCCCTCCTTTTCTCTTCTGGTTAGACAGGGTATTTTACAATCAAACAATTCCTGACTAAATACGCGTCTATATCTCTACTTCAAACTGCTAAAAGTCAACAAAGACATATAGAGATAAGAGTTTAGTCTACCACTGTGTACTCAGTATTTGGGGGAGAGAAGATATAGGGGCTAAATTGAATGAAGAGGTATTTTTAGTAGTACAGCACTTTGAAAAGTCCTCTATGAGGTATTTTCTCTAACATTACATTCAATTAACCACAACTTGTCATTTCTACCTAAATATTTTTTCTTCTCCATCTTCTCTCCGCACCTATAGCCATCTCTCATTTGGACTATACTACCCTCTTAAGCAATATGAGAAGACGTAAGGAAACTTGCTTTTAAAAGAAAACTCAAATTCCAAATCTCAGCATAAAGACCTCATGGCCTCCCAGTTTTGTCTCTTACCATTCACCTTCCCCTTGGGGACCCCTCACTAATAATCCTTGCTTCCACCAGAAAAGAACCAGTATCCTATGGCATCGGTCCTCTTCCTTAAATTACCCATAGCACTATTAAACTGGGGCTGAAGTAGTTATATAGCTTTCGAAAAAGGCTCAGGAATAACAGGAAAAAGCAAGTAAAGTACTAAGATACAACTTACCAATTTTAGCTAACTAGGTAGGGAGTGCATTTTTTATTCAACAAATATTTGAGCAGTCTGTGGTTACCACTGTGCATGTATTGATGACACTCTCTTGCTCTCAAGAGGCTTATGGTAGTGCGGAGTGTGCTAACTGCTGTGTCAGGTAATGTACGATGAATGAGAACATAAAAAAGAGGCACCTAACCCAGGATTGGGGAAAGGAAGCTAGTGAAGGTTTCAGTGAAGTTCTGCCTAAAAAACTGAGCCCTGAAGACCAAACAAGTAAGAATTAGCAAAGCATAAAATTGGAGAAAGGGAGAAGGCAAGAAATGAGGAAATATTCCAGATGTGTCTAAGAATGGGCAAAAGAAAAGGGTAAAATATGTAAATGGTGAGGGGTTCCTGCCTATTTATGCTCATGACAGGCTATCTTCCCTACAATCCCCAAAAGCCTGGAAGCACACCAGGACTTCTCTGAATCCAGGCCAAAGAGAGAAAGATATTCAGGGCAGGAGTTTCCTTTTAGTCGATGGCAACCTTCTCAGCTTGTTTTCCAACTCAGGGCTCACGTCTTCTTCCCAGGTGGCTAATGCCAATAGAATCCTCATACTGTTAAGATTTTACTCTATGACCTTGATAGAGACAATATAGCAGAATAGTCCATTATCCATTCAATAGAAATGCTTCCTTACATTGCCAACACAAGGGCAACTTTCCAAAGGGAAACTGGATTTTGTATCTTTAGGCATTAACTAATGGCATGAACTATGCGAACAAGTTACAATTCTCTTCATAGAATAAAAATCAAGTTTAATTCCAAACTTCGTTTTGCAAATTGGAGGTTTAGAAAACTTCCCTAAAGATAATATAAGAAAGTCACTGAAGGAAGGGAAGCAAATTAAGGTTTCTAGAAATCTCTAAGACCAGTACTGTGCTGTGGTTTTCCCTGGGCCAGTGTTGCCACCCAAAGTCACAATGTGCCTAATTTCTAGAAACCCAAGCTCCTATTTTCAAGCTGATGACTTACTAAATTTTCCCTTCCAAAAGGGTAATAACATAAACAGAAAATAGAATGTTTTAGGCAGCATCGAAAATATGGATGCTCTCAGGGTGACTGGATGGCTCAGTCAGTTAAGCGTCCAACTCAATCTCAGCTCAAGTCTTGATCTCAAGGTTGTGAGTTCAAGCCTGACATTGGGCTCCATGCTGGGCATGAAGTCTACTTAATTAATAGATAAATACATAAATAAATATATACATACATAAATTAAATTAAATTAAATTAAATACAGATGTTCTTGAGTATGCATTCTCAGTGGGACAACTACTGGTTCTTGGAGGCAAAAAATCTTACTCTTCTTATGTATAAAGGACAAAAATATACAAAGTCCATAAACAGATATAGTATATGTGCGGTATTAGAATTTCAAGGGGGTAGACAATTAGGGAAAAAAGTATCTAAAAAGGCGCTTTAGTGAGGTGAGAAGGAAAAATTTGAGAAACAATGCTGTAGATACTTTTGCCAAGTCAGGAAAACTTAAATTAATTCCAATATAGTGATAATTCAAATACTTGCATGAAACAGAAAACCATGGTGATTATATTTTTAACCAATATTCTTGTGAATGGCTCCAGTTCTTTGGCCTTTGTTTCTCTTAGCAGAAGTTACTAAAATTGTTCAAGTGTAAAGAAAACTCTAGGATTAACTGAAAAAAAAAAGTTTATGAATCATTAAGTTTACAACACACAGAGTACAAACCAAGAAAGTAAATTTATTTAAATTACTAAAATAGCCTCTAAAGTCATTTACAGATCACCTGCTACAATTATTTTTCCTGAAAGATATAAGTAACATTAATGTCTTTAAAATTATTTTGGTCAGTGAAACACTTAATAAAAACATTTTTTTCTCCATATAATGTATGTGTATAAAATAAGCCTTTTCAAAAACTGTTGTTTTAGAATCCTCTATAAATCAGATGGCCTGACTTCTGACAGTCAGGAGCGAATTTCAATAAAGGGTATAAATTTGTGAATACTGTTTGTCCTAGTTGTAAGAAACCAGACACACTCCATTACCAGGCATGGGATCCTCAAAAGGTGAATGATAAAGCCAATGACTGCCTCTAGTATTCTAAAAACAGTATTTTCATTCAAAAGTTTGTAGCCAATAAAAAACAAAACAAAACATAGTGGATCCGGAATCTTAAGATTTGAAGAAAAACAAAGCAGTCAACAGATGAGAAAGCTCAGTTACAGAAGCAAAGTGACCCCTGAAATGCAACAGTAGTACAGGAATGCACAATAGTACATTTCAACATTCTTCACATATGGTAAAGTTCACTTTCTTTTTGGCTTGAGGCACTCTTAAAAAATTTATCACGTGCATAGTAAATCTTTCCATTTGTCTTAAGAGCGTCATTAAAGGACTTAGGACTGCACGCAGAAAACCAAATCCTTCTTTGACAGTCCAGGAAAGCTGGCTGACCAATGGTTTACCAATTCCTGGCAACTGTATTACCGAATTCAAAACAAAAGCTTCAGGATATGTCCAAAATAATCTGCTCTGGATTGACCACACCCTTCAGAGTCAAAGGAACAAATGATGCTAAACCTTACAATATACATGCTTCAAAATCCTTGGGAGGACCAAAAATCTCTTAAAGGAAAAAAAGGACATGTGAAAACCAAACCCCAATAGAATTCACTGTGAATGGAGTTTATATGGCTATGCTTGAGTGACCGAAGTCTCAGTGGCTTATTTTAAATTTCACCTTGAAGACTCCCCCCCCCGCCACCCCCTTCCTTATTCCACGATTTCTCTTTTCCCTTGCTTCCTTCTCCCGCCCTCCAAAAACAAAGGAAAAAAAAAAATCCAAACACACACTCAGGTGACCTTTCATTACTCTTGTTCCTATAAGGGGAAGCTGACTAAGGAACTCACACCTAAATGATGTAAAAGAGAACAAAATGGGAAAACCCACAGTTGTGTTTAGAGAGCTGCCTTACTACTAGCAAACTCTGTGAACAGAACAATCTAACTTAAAAAATTGAGAGGATTCATAGGAAGGAGCCCAATCGCCCCCAGCCTGGTCATACCATAGAAATAACGTTTCAACCCCGAATCTAAACAGATCCTTTATGGGACCGCATATAATTTATAGTCCTCAGAGATCATTAACACAGATCTCAACGGAAACAGGGAAATGATTCTCTCAAGTAACAGAAAATTAGGTTGAATAAATGATTCAGATGTTCCATGTTTACATAAGAAGTTAACTTCCTTTAAAAAGAAACCAGTTCTTTCAAAAAGAGCTCTGAAGCCCGTCTCTGGCTATAAAGTCTGAAAAATTTTCAGAACTTGAAAAATGATTTTGTCTTCTGTCACCCTTTATAAGCAGATGCCACTTTTCAGGGCATTTTCAGGTTGGACAGGCAGGACCAAGTGAGAAATACGGCTCCAGAGCCCACTCAATTTGTCTGGGTCCATATGTTTGTAGGAGTTGGGTGTGTCAGAGTTGGTGAACTTGACTTTGAGGAAATCTCTCACTTTTTCTTCAATTTCCTTTAGGCCTAGACTGGTCCCAAGCGTCTCTTCCTCCAACAAGACCGTCAGGACTAAGGCTACATCTTTGAAGGCTGCATTTTCATGGTCACAATATTTATAGAAGATCAAAGTCGAGCCTGCGGGCAGTGACTCAAAGCGGTGTACCACGGCCGCATTCTGGCCATTCCTGAATCCATTGCTCAGTTCCCAATCTACCTCTTGTTTGACAACATCACTGTCTTGAGTAGCTTTGCCTGCGCCATCGATCCGGATGGCACGGACGCTACGGAAGGAAGAGTAGGCATCAGCGATCTGTTCGCTTAGGCACCTGAGCACTTCTTCGGCATCCCGGGCAGCAGTGAGCAGCAAGATAGCAGGCTGAGGCCGAGGCTGGGAGCTATTAAGATGTTTTTCCAGGAAAGTGAGGCTCCTCTTCCACAGCTTCTCATCTTGACCTTGATACTTATTCATAAGTTGTCTCATCTGGTTCTGGAACTCTTGAACAGCAGTGGTTCCTACCTCAGGACTAGGAGTGAACAAAAAACTCCCAACAGCCAAAGAAACTATCAGAACAGGTAGCCACCACCACGTCTTGATAAAAGATGCACTTTTGGGTTGTCCAGTCACTTCTGCTCAGGACAAAAAGAAAAAGAGGAAATGACAGATTCAAATACCTTTTTCTTAGATTCAAGAACAAGTGACTTTTAAAATCAGTATTAATCTTCACAAACACTAGATAAAAGAGGAAGGAATTTAAAGAATGGAGCTGATAATTTACTTTCTTAAAGAAATGTTCATCACATGTATTTAAGAAAACTTCACACCCAAAGGTTTTAGGTGTATAAGTATGCATGTGTCTCTTCAATGTCAAAATGACAAAAAGCTTTAGAGGAAAAAATAGAATTCAAAGATATGAAATGGCATAAGCAAGTCAGAAATAGTATAATTTATAAAGCAAAACTATTATTACTACTGCTAATATTTGGGAGGCAAACAATAAAAAAGTCACTTGATAAAATATTTTTAAATTTAGACACTCAGACTTCATACATCTTATTATCCAAGGTGGAATGTTTCTGAAGTATATAAAGGGATTAAAAAAGGATGCACTATTAAGTGAACATCTTCCATATATTATAATAGCTAGCTGTCTTTTTAATTACACTGATGCCCACATTTGTGGAATGCAAGTCAATACCAGTAAAATTGAGCATAGTTATTATTGGAAATATCAATTTACATTTATCTAGTGCTTTTCAGTTTATAAGCACTTTCTCATATAACACTTCATTTAATAGGATAGCAACAGTAATACTTTTACACCTTCTATTTTATTTGTACTATGGACCTTTTAGAGCAATAGTTCTCAAAGTGTGATTTGTGGGTACCTTGAGGTCCTTCCAAGAACCCATCCTTGAGGTTAAAGCTAGTCTTATAACACTAAGATGTTATGTGAAAATGATATCTTAGCATGGATCTCAGGGCAGTACTAATGCAGTCTTTGTACTCACAGCCATGCATTTAAGGCTATCAGTGAAACTGCTTCATAAAGCAGTTAAAATTATTCATCTTATTAAAATTCAACTCTTGAGTACAAATCTCAATAGAGTATGTGAAGAACTGGAAAATATACATAAAGCACTTCTAATACCTAGCACAGTGCAGCAGTTTTCTCAAGGAAAAGAATTTTGTGCAACTGAGTTGAGCTGAACTAGTACTTTTAAGAACAAGTGACAAACTATGGTTAGTCAGACTTGAGTATTTGGCAGACATTTTCTTGAAAATGAACAAAGTGAGTCTGTTGTTTCTAGGAAAATAACTGACAATATTTGTTGCCAATTATAAAATTCACAGTTTAAAGTGAAAATCAGTATTGTGGAAATATTGTATCTGCCACTATAAGCTTGACGGCTCCTGAATCCTTAAAGACTCTGTCTTGGTGGTGATACTCACAAATGTGATCTTTTTATACTGTATCAGAAATGTGTCAACATTTGGAAGATCTACATAACTTAGTGAATCAGTATTTTCCAAATGATCAGTATATGATATTCCATTCAAAGTACAAGAAAGACCAACAGATTTTAATGTAATAGAACACAAAAAGTTCATTAATTTGGTTTCAGATCTCACATTTAAAGTAACTCGTTGAGTTTTGGATAGTATCAAAAGAGAATATCCAAAATTATCTTTAGACTATTAAAAAATCTATATTATCTGTATAAAGCTGGATTTTTGTATATACTGCAACCAAACAATATATTGTAACAGGCTGAATACAGAAGCAAATATGAGAATCCAGCTCTGTTTTATTAAGTCAGACATTAAAGAGATTAGAAAATATAAGCAATCTGTCACTATTGTTACTAAATGATTTAGAAATAGGTATTTAAAAAATTTTTCAATTTCAATTTCTAGGTAAATATGGGTAAGTATAGCCCATATTAAAATAAAAAAAGGCTCTTTAAGATACTAATTTTGCTAGTAGAAAGTGATATTGAGACCAAAGTGAGAGTCACTGTGAAGTTATTTTCTTAGTACTCATTCGGGATAATAAATAGGCTTAGAGAATTAAAGAAACTTGCTGCAAGGCTGTAATAGAAGGTTAAGTGGTCCAATGTAATCCAAATACAGGTCTATGGACTCTAAAATCCATGGGAATCCTATTACATCATGCTATGTGCCATCTTTCTTTTGACTCACCAAGGTTCACCTGGTTATTGGTATTAGTAGTTCTGCTTATTAACTTTTACTTTTGGTCTTATGGCTAATTAAGTGAAGGGGAAAACCAGATGTTGTTTCATATAGTTTGTCCTTAAAGAATTTCACTGCTAGTAAAATATATACTTTTTCTTCATAAGTGCTTAAAATACAATTCTTCAAATTGCATTTAAAACAATTATGAATGACCAATTTTAGAAACTCACTTAATAAAAACTGAGTAGACAAACTTACGTTGGCTGGAGGTTGATGGAGACCAGTTTCCAAGCTCTGTTTTCTGAATGTTGTCATCTAATGATAGGAGTAATAAAGACTATCAATTTATGGTTTATAATTTAAGCATTTCCAATAGAGAAAGAAAATATACATTCCACCAAGAGAATATAAGGCAGAAATCAGCCAGAAATAGAAGAAAAAGTGGAAGATCTAAGTGCCCATTAGACTGACAGCTCCTTGAGATTCAAGAGTTATTTCTTTCATAATTATTCACAGCGTGCCATGGGGTCTAGTATAAAGCATACTCCTAATACATTTGTTTTGTGAGAAAGCATTAAAGTATTTGACCCGAATTATTTAATAGAAGTAGTGAAACTTATGGCACAAAGTTAAGAGAACAAAGAAAATAAGTACAGCTAAAAGAAAAGAAAACATGTTATACCATCTGAAAAACTGCCATATATTGAACTCTTGCCTGAAGATGATGCTGTAAGAGGGAAAAAAGGACAAAATATAGATTATGGATTACTGAGCTACCTGGATAAGGGGTTTTAAGGTAAAATGCAATGTTAATCCTATTCTCTATCTCATATTGATACAAATATTTACTCTGGTGCCTCTGATCATTTCAAATACCAGTATTATTTTAAAAATTATATTAAAAACTCTTCATCATTTCTATTAATAGACAATTCTGTTTTATTTAGGTTTGTGGTTAAACCACAGATTTCAAAAATAATTTTCTCATGACTCCACCAAATCTCTATTTCTATCATTATTTTAGCAAACAAAAACTATCCTAACTCTTTACTTTTTACCTCCATCCTTCTTGGCATGACCATTGATTTTAACATACAAGAAAGAAGAAATGGAAGGACAGGGTTTAGAAGGCGGAGAGGCTGAGTTACTAATTCGTATGACCTACATTTACCAATACTGCCATCTATCATTTGCCTGGAGTTTTAGAACTTATGTATCTATAAATGACCTTCCTGATTTTAGCAAGAGCTTTCATTTGAGAAACACTGGACTAAACTAGAGGTATAAAATTAGCACTGTTAAAATATAGAAATAGTCTTATTTTTGGTCATATGACCAAAAAAACCTCAAATGAGACAAAATGACATGAACCTTCATTCTAAAGGCATATTGTTTTACAATTATCAGTTTAGCCTAGGAAATTACATTATTTAGAAACTTCTAAGTTAGGTCATCAAAGTTAACAACTGTATTACTAAAACAAATAAATTATAATTACTAAAACAAATAAATAAAACAAAAATTCCATCAAGTGATGTTTATCTTGAATACCTTACTCTACGGTTGCAAAGATCAAATAAAATAATATATGCTATTATAATAATACATAATTATAATAATATAAAACCATAATACTGTAATACACATTGTTATACAAAAAGATCAAATGAGATAATTTTTTATATAACACCTAACTATAATATAATATATGACTATAATAATATATACTATACTTATCATGTTATAGTTATGTAACAAATGTAATATTTACATAACTCAGAGAACATTTTAAATTTTTAAATTAAAAAAATTAAGAAAATAATCCCATTTACAATAATATCAAAAAGAATAAAATACTTAGGAATAAACTTAACCAAGGAAGTGAAAGACTTATACACTGAAAACTATAAAACAATAATAAAAAATTAAAGCAGACACAACTAAATGGAAAGATACCCATGTTTGTGATTGGAGAGTTAATATTTTTATAATGTCTATACTACCCAAAGCAATCTATAGATTCAGTACAATCCCCATCAAAATTCCAATGGCATTTTTTACAGAAATAGAAAACAATTTATATGGAAACACAAAAGATTCCAAATAGTCAAAGAAATTCTGAATAAGAACAAAGCTGGGGGCATCACACTTCCTGACTTAAAAATACATTATAAAGCCAGAGCAATCAAAACAGTATGGTACTGGCATAAAAACAGACACAGAGACCAACAGAAGAGAACAGAGTTTAGAAATAAATCCATGCAGATATGGTCAACTGATCTTAACAAGGGTACCAAGAATAAACGACGGGGACAGTCTCCTGAATAAATGGTGCTGGGAAAACTGGATATCCACAAGCAAAAGAATGAAATGGGACCATACACAAAAAATCAAAATGGATTAAAGACTTAAACATAAGAACCAAAACTACAGGGGGTGCCTTGATGGCTCAGTTAAGAAGCATGTGACAACTGATCCTGGGGTAGTGATTTCGAGCCCCATGTTGGATGTGGAGATTGCTTAAATAAATAAAGCTTAAAAAAAAAAAAAAACAACAAAGAACCCAAACCATAAAACTCCCAGGGAAAAAAAAAGGGAAAAAGCTCCCTGACATTGGTCTTGGCAATGATTTCCTGTATATGACACCAAAACCACAGGCAACAAAAGCAAAAATAGACCATGGGATTATAGCACACACATGATAGGCTACGTGGTCAAAATCATAGTAAGATTCACCTCACACCTGTTAAGATGGCTATTACCCAAAAAACAAGAGCAAGGGATGTACAGAGGATTTAGAGGAAAGGGAACCCTTTTACACTGTAGGTAGGAATATAAGTTGCTATAGCCACTATGGAAAAGAGTACAAAGGCCCTTCAGAAACTGAAGAACGAAACTACCATATGATCCAGCAATCCCATTTTGGATATATACCCAAAGGAAATGAAATCAGCATCTTGAAGAGACAGCTGTGTGCCCATGTTCACTGCAGTAATATTCACAATAGCCAAGACATGGAAACAACCTAAATGTCCACTGACAGATGAATGGATAAAAAAATGTGGCATATACAGTTGATCCTTGAGCAATATAGGTTTGAACTGTGCAGGTCCACTTATATGTGGATTTTTTTTTTAAATCTATTTATTTATTTTAGAGAAAGAGAGAGCAAAAGTAGGAGGAGGGGCAGAGGGAGAAACAGGCTCCCTGCTGAGCAGGGAGCTCAATGCAGGGCTCTATCCCAGGACCCTGGGATCATGACCTGAGCTGAAGGCAGACGCTCAACTGATCAGGCAACCCTATATGTGGATTTTTAAAAAATAAATATATTGGAAAATTTTTTGAAGATTTTCAACAATTTGAAAAACCTCACTCAAACTGCACAGCCTAGAAATATTTTAAAATATTAAGAAAAAGTTAGGTATTTCATGAATGCATAAAACATATGTAGATACTATTTCATCATTTGCTACCATAAAATACAAATTACAAAAAGTTAAAATTTATCACAATTTACACACACAGACTTTACATGGTGCCATTCGCAGCTGAAAGAAATGTAAAGAAACCTAAGGATGCAGTATTAAACAGTAATTGCATAAAATTAATGGTAGTATATACTTTAATAATGCCATAGTTGTTACAGAAAAAGCCATCAAACCCAAAACAATAAATTCCTGCTGGAGAAAACTGTGTCCAGATGTGTATGACCTCACAGGATTTACAATATAGCCAATCAAGGAAATCATGAAAAAGATCATGAATATGACAAAAAAGGTAAGGGGTGAAGGGTTTCAAAATATGGACCTTAGATTTCAAGATATACTAAAAAGCTGTAGTAATCAAAACAGTATGGTACTGACACAGAAACAGACGTATAGATCAATGGAACAGAATAGAGCCCAGAAATAAACTCATGATTATATAGTCAATCTTCAACAAAGGAGGCAAGAATATGCAATGGGAAAAAGACAGTCTCTTCAACAAACAGTGTTGGGAAAACTGGACAGCTACATGCAGAAGAATAAAACTGGACCACTTTCTTATACCATTATACAAAAATAAACTCAAAATGAATTAAGGACCTAAATGTAAGAGCTGAAACCATAAAAATCCTGAAAAAGAGCACAGGCAGTAATGTCTCTGACATCGGCCATAGAACATTTTTTCTAGGTAGGTCTCCTGAGGCAAGGGAAACAAAAGCAAAAATAAACTACTGGGACTCCACCAAAATAAAAAGCTTCTACACAGCAAAGGAAACCCTCAACAAAACTAAAAGACAACCTACATAATGAGAGAAAATATTTGCAAATGACATATTTGATAAAGGATTAGTATCCAAAATAGAGAAAGAACTTCTATAACTCAACACAAACAAAAACAATCCAATTAAAAATAGGCAGGAGACATGAACTAGCTATTTCTATGAAGACGACACACAGATGGCAAAGAGACACATGAAAAGATGCTCAGTATCACTCATCATTAGGAAAATGTAAATCAAAACCAAATGAGATTATCACTTCACACCTGTCAGAATGGTGAAAATCAAAAACAAAAGAAGCAAGTGTTGGCACAGATGTGGAGAAAAATAATCCTTGTGGTAGTGATGGTGGGAATGCAAACTGGTGCAGCCACTATGGGAAACAGTATTGAGGTTCCTCCAAAAATTAAAAATAGAACTACCCTATGATCCAGTAATTCCACTATTGGGTATTTACCCAAAGAATATGAAAACACTAATTTGAAAAGATACACACACCCCTATGTTTACTGCAGCATTATTTACAATAACCAAATTATGGAAGCAATCTTAGTGTCCATTGATAGGTGAATGGATAAAGAAGATGTGGGATGTGTGTGTGTGTGTGTGTGTGTGTGTGTGTGTAAAAGAATGAAATCTTGCCATCTGCGCATCATTGATGAATCTAGAGGGTGTAATGCTCAGTGAAATAAACAAGTCAGTCAGAGAAAGACAACTACCATATGACTTCACTCATATGTGGAATTTAACAAAGAAAGCAAACAAAGAAAAAAGAACAAACAAAAAACCAGACTCTTAAATATAGAGAACAAACTGATGGTTACCAGAGGGGCGGTGGGTGGGAGGATGGGTAAAAGAGGTGAAGAGGAATAAGAGTACACTTACTGTGATAAACTCTGAGTAACTGCTGAGTCACTATACTGTGCATGTGAAACTAGTATCACACTGTACGTTAATTATACTGGAATTAAAAAAAAAGATATGGATCTTAGAGAAACTCAAGAGCAAACAGACACACCAGAGGGATTAAAAGAAGATGACTTGATGGAGATGAGTGCTCCCACACTAAGGAAGAAGGCAGAGGACCCAGAAGAAGAAGTGCCAGAAAACAAACTGACATCAGTTAATCTGGGAGAAGGGTTCTGATTATTCAAGACTGCCTTCAACTTCTTTTACGATGTGGGCCCTTTTATGACAGAGGCACTGAAACTGAAGGAAAGGGTGGAAGAAAGTTGGTACCATACAGACATATTTTTTGAGACATGAGGAGGCAAAAAAAAGTCAGACAGAAATTACATATTTTGGAACGTGCCTGCCTCTCCTGCCCCCCTTCCACATTCTCCACCTTTTCAGCCTCTGCCACCCTTAACAACAAGACCAACCTTCCCTCTTCCTCCTCAGCCTACTCAATGCAAAGAAGATGAGGCTGAAGACCTTTATGATGATGCACTTCCAATTAAGGAACAGTAAATAACCATCACGCTGTACAGTTAATGAATTTATCTGTCGTATGTGTATGAGCGTCTTTGTGTGAAAATCTGTGTGGCAAGAACTGTAGGAGATGTTTTTGTGTCATCATCTTCTCCTAAGTACTCACTGTGTAGAACATTGTGTGCAAGACTTGTACGGAAGAGGCTAGCTAATCCTCATATAGGCGTAAGATGAGTGATACTTCATATAAAATTAACAATGTCAGTTTTCTTACTTTCATAACTTTGCTTTCAAGGAAATAAGATACTGTATACCTCTCTCTCTCCAGCCTATCATCACAGGTAAATGTTTTTAAAGAAGTAACTCTGTTTCCAATACTGTATTATGAAATGACTGTAATACTGTATGCTATAGAAATTTTATAATGACCCATTTATTAGTGTACAGGCCAGGCTACTATGAAGCAATCAACCACACTAGGGTACCATAAAACAGTCATACTGCTTCTTCATTATCAATTTATGAATCATTATACCTGTAAATAAATACAAATTTCTTTTTCACATTATCTTCTCATTTTTAATGGTCAGCGTTAATAATACATATTAAATCTACTATGTTTTGTATCATATAAGACAACAGGGTTGTAGGTTCTGACAGAAAATTCATTTTATGAGGAATCTAAAACAGTCAAATTCACAGAAGCAGAGAGTAGTAGAATGGTGGTTGCTGGGGGAAGGGGAAAATGAGGAGGTATTAAAGGGTACAGTTTCAGTTATACAAGATGAGTAAGTCCTAGAAATCTACTGTAAAGCACAGTACCTATAGTTAACAATACTGTACTGTATATTTAAAAATTTGCCAAGAGGGTAGATCTTTAGTTAAGTGCTCTTATCATACACACACATAATAATATATAAAGAGGGTGGGAGGAAACTTTTGGAGGTGATATGCTTATAGCATAGAATGTGGTCATGGTTTCCCAAATGTATACTTACCTCCAAGCACACTGAGCTGTATACATTAAATGCATGCCAATAATACTTTAATAAGATGACTAAAAAAGTTATTATATGAGGATGGCAAGTAGAGGAACCTGCAGTCATGTGTAACATAATACAATTGTCTTAGAAAAAAACAAAATCCATCAAGATAATGTTTATCTTGAATATCTTACTTCATGGTTGCAAAGATCAAATGAGATAATATATGAAAATTCTGTTAAGAGCTCTTCTGTGATGATTTTAATGATGAGGGATAGCTAAACAACAGTTTTTATATAACATGTAATATTTATAAAATTCACAGAACACAAACTTAGCAAGCTACCTACTGCTCAGGCAGAGCATTCTCTAAGATAATCTCTATCCCTCTTATTAAAAATATTATTAGAAATAGTGACAAATTCCTTAAAAGCAAACACACAAAAGATAAAGCTCAACATTTTCCGGTCTGAAGAGTACAGTAACAATCAATCACCCTATAAAAGTCAAGGGCAGAGGGCATGAATCTTTCATAGTTATCATTGTTACACAACATATTTTAACACTAGATAATAGTAATTATTCATTTGTTATTGAGACTTAAAAAGCTGTGTTCATATATAGTAAGCTAATTAGAATAACCTGGTTATAGGCACAATTGTCCCTACTTTGAAGGTAAGAAAACTGAGGTTCACAAAGGTTAAATGGCTTTACCAAGATCACTCAATGAGTAAGTAGAAGAGTGGGGACTGGAGCTCTAACTCCAAACTCTCTTTCGTGTCTCTGCACCAGAGACAGGTTCCAAAGCATATATACTGATGAAGCACTGACTCAGAGGTCTGACCTCTCCACAGAAACTCTTCCCTATTCTCACTGTTTTATCACCTGGGAAATAGGAAAAATAAGCACAGTGGTACCATCTTCCCCAAAAGGTTAGCACACAGGCAGAAACCCAAACTGGAAACTATCTACCCAGGAAACTGGTGCTAACATGCGATGACAATAAGGATCTAAAATCCCAGGCTCTTGAACACTTAAAGCTAAAAATTAATTTTTTTTCTCACTAAAGCAGGCAGAAATATAAACTTAATGAAATATGAAATTCAGAATGCTAAGCAAACAATTTTTTAAAAAATGGTCTTGGATTGAAAAGGAATCTGTAAGGCTGTATGACAATCACTGCAGCCTTCCACTTCTATTGAAAATATTTCTCCGTGTTCACTGTTCTTATCTTAAAGTCCTCATGTGGTCAAAGGTCTAAAAATTCTGTTATCTGCACCTTATTATGCAAATTTCTGGCATATAATTTCTATATAACTCTCAAAAGTCTCTCTATATGGTACATGGCTATTGGTTTGTATAGCCATAATAATATGTGCACTAAGTTAAGACAGAATAGGGATGCAAACAGATAAAGTACTAAGACTTAGCTATCAATTTAGCAACTAAAAAGATCTACTTCTACATTCTAATCAGATCTTAAATATAATTATTTTCCCTTTTGCATTGCATTTGCACAGTGTCTTATCAGAGGAGATAAAAATCATATAAACATTTTTTGGTAACAATGTGTACTACATTTATCTGGAAGAAGTGTATCTGCTATTAATTACCCAGAATATATAGTTAAGAACTAAGAAATAACGTAGCAAGTCTCTGAGCTTTTTTTTTTTTTTTTTTTTAAGATTTTATTATTTACCTGAGAAAGAGAGTGAGCGAGAGAGAGATCATGAGCAGCAGGGAGAGGTGGAAGGAGAAGCAGACCCCCTGAGCAGGGAGCCCGACGCGGGACCTGATCCCAGGACCCTGGGACAATGACCGGAGCCTAAGGCAGACGCTTAACTGACTGAGCTACCCAGGTGTCCTCTGAGTTTTTCAGAGTGTATATGCTTAAGCTCATCCATTTTTACTTCCAAGAGTATATTTCTCAGATGTATAAAGTTTTAATTTTTTTTTTTAAGATTTTATTTATTTATTTGACAGAGAGAGAGCACAACCAGAGGGAGCAGCAGGCAGAGAGAGGGAGAAGCAGGCTTCCCACAGAGCAGGGAACCCTGACGTGGGGCTTGATCCCAGGACCCTGAGATCATGACCTGAGCTGCAAGCAGACATTTGACTGACTGAGCCACCCAGGCACCCCTTTTCTTTTTTCTTTCTTAGAGAAAGAGAGGGTGGGAGGGAGAGAGAGGGGGTGGGGAGGAGCAGAGGAAGAGAGAGAATCCTAAGTAGGCTTCACACCCGGGATGGAGCTTGACGCAGGGCTCCATCTCACAACCCTGAGATCATGACCTGAGCCAAAGTCAAGAGTCAGACACTTAACCAACTGAGCCACTCAGGTGCCCCATAAGTTTTAATTTTTGATACTTGTTATAAACATAATCTTAGTAAGCTAAATAATTAATATTTGCCTTCCTAATTATAATAGGTCAGAAAGAGCAAACTGTAAGAAGAAATGGTTTTCTGATAGCAAGGTACATACAACAATAAGGAATGACAGCCAACAACAAAGCAAGGACAGAATGTTATTTCAGTTTTAGACAGCTGAAGAACTCACATGTGGGATAAAACTTCACTGGTGGGAAAGAATGAATTGTGACCGTCATTACTTTGCTGATGGAAAAATGAAGCCAGAGGTTTGTTTACCACAAGGTAATTTTGTCCTATTACAGTTCGTGATTTTTTTTTTTTTTTTGGTTAAGATTTTATTTTCAAGTAACCTCTACATCCAACATGGGGCTTGAACTCACAACCCCGAGATCAAGAGTCACACGCTCTACCAACTGAGCCAGCCAGGAGCCCCCCTACAGTTAGTCATTTCTTGAGCAAGAGATATGTGGGGATTTTTATATTATCTAAATAAAAGTAAGGGAATACCTAATGACCTTGAGATTTATTGTGGTTAGATGAATAAACAAGGGATAAAAGGTTAAGGGTGACTTTTTTTTTTTTTAACACAGTCAAGATTTAATGTGGACACAGCTACAGAAATTATGATAAACACTGAATTCAAAGCATGATTATTTCATCACATCTATCTATGGTATTTCTCAAATTCTGTGACATTTAATCCACCCTAAACCTAAACATGAATATACTATTTGTAGGTTTCAACCTTTATTACTTAATATAATGGGCAGGCAGAGTTGCTCTAAGTAGTTATTTATATAAAAGTAAACAAAGTCTACTACAAATAAAAAACAGGTACTGTCAAGAGAGTAGAATTTCATGATCATGTACAGACTGGACTGCTGCTAGACAGAGCTGACAACTTGTGAAGCTTAGACCCATGATCCACTGGCTTTCTCACACCACAATTTACACTTTACATCCAGACCTTCTCCTGCTCCTCCAAGCAGATGGAAATAACTAGTGATCATAGCTGTTCTTTATTAATGAAATCACAATCTAAATGCCTATCTGAAGAACTAAATATTTTTGTATGTTGAATAATAAAGAAAAACAGCAAGCAAATAAACTTAAAATTACTTCAATAATAAGTAGAGATTTATCAACTTACTATGTATCCTAGCCCTCCTTCTTGTGGGTTGTTCAAACCATTCTTGAGGGGTTTTTTGATATCCCGAGCCTGAAGCAAATACATATATCAAGATATCATTTCACATACTTTGAAATGTATACAAATTTACAAGGTAAATTTATCAGAAAGGCAAAACACATTTGGGGAGGAAAACAACAAAAGCAATAGGTTCAGAAGTAAAAGATAAAGTTAAAGGATCTACCAGTGAAGGGTGAACCCTACTTACAGCAAAATAAGCAGCAAATAAATATATAATCACCTAATAGACAAAACTATGCACAAGTCCTTTGTTCTGGTCTGAGAATGACTGAATTCAATAATACTTGAATTTGATTTCAATATTACTTAAGAAGAACAAAGTTAACCATTTATTCTTGTAAATAAGTTACTTTAGGTAAAATAGTCCTAAACACATTCCCATGTAATTACACATTTGGTACCAATGTGTGGTGGGACTAAAAGGCAGAGGGTAAAATAATCTAAAAGCCTAATTCAAATCCAAAATTGACAAAGTCAAAATTACTTGACTGATAAAAGAACAGACAACCAACCACTTACTTAGCACGGAAGGTTGCTTATCAAGAGTTATGAAGTCTCGACCTAAAACAGAAAACAAAGATAGAGTCATACAATACTTGGAAGTAGGTACAGTGAAGATACTGCATAGACATTGTACTTGTATAATATGGATACTATAAACAAAAAAAATCCCCACAAAAATCAAACCTTTCTTTCATCAGTCCCAAACATAGGTGATGCATCCATTCTTTCCCCATTTCTAAACTTCAAAGTATTCAAGATTTGGATAATAATAAGTCAACTTTAGGATCAATACCATCAAAATAATGGCTGCGTGTACTGAATGCTTACCAGGTATGAAGTATAATTTAATTCTCACACTTTATGTGGTTGGTACCATTATTCCTATTTACAAATAAGGGCACTGAAATTGATCATTTGCTCAAGATTACATATCTATAGGTAGTAGGGCTGAGATATAAACCTAGGCAGTCCATATATGTTTATACTATGTAAGCAACGTTGTGGGCATTGCAAAATAGTTATGAAGAGAAAGATGCTAATTTTTGTTTTGGGATGGTATCTAAGGACAATTGTAAAATGATACAATGGGACGATTAGAAATGATATTTCAAACAATCATAACAAAGTAAATTTCCAAATCTGCCCTAAAGAAATGAGTTATTTCTACCCACTGATACAAGTGTCACTATAAATTTTTCAGTTTTTTTCCTGCATACAAATGCAAAATATGCCAGCTGTAAAAGAAATAAAACATTCTAGAAATATATAACTTAAAAAATTCATAAATATTTATTAAGTGCCTACTATGTACAGGAATACCATGGTGATTAAGACATATGAATATTCTTTCAGATTTGTTTTCGGTCTATACCAACAAAATACTTTTTTTAAAAAAAGTAGACACATGCTTTTTAAAATGTCTTTCATGGTTTTTAAGAAGTACTTTTTTTTTTTTTTTAAGATTTATTTATTTATTTGAGAGCATATGTGCATGTGAAGGGGTGGGGAGGGAGCAGCATGGGAGGGGTGAGGACAGAAGTGGAAGGAGAGGATAGAATCTCAAACAAACTGCGCTGAGTGCAGAGCCCAACATGCGGCTCAATCCTACAACCCTGAGATCATGACCTGAGCCGAAACCAAGATCAGACCCTTAACCAACTGAGCCACCCAGGCACCCCAAGAAGTACTTTTCAAAAACACCCCTGACTTACGTTTGTATCTTATAATCAAGAATATGTCATAGTTTAACTGGATGGTTTATCTTTCTCAGTGACACATAAAATAATGGCATCTTAGATTTAAGGATATATATCTTGATCACCTATTCATTAGTATACAAAGTACTCATTTTTCATAACTAAAAAGTATTCCACTGTATGCATGTAGCATAATTTATATAGGGAGATACTTTCAAGAGCTTCCAAAAATCAAAAATGCAGTATAACAAAGGACAAAGATATAAGATGATTCAGCAAGTAATTTTCCACAAATGATTTATTTTTGTGTCTCAGTGGCTTTTGTTTTATCGCAGTTTTAAGTTCAAACCCAGAACCTTCTAAAAACTAAATATAGATAAAATGAAATAAAGTGGAATTCTATAAATATAGTGATTACATAACAGATTTCTAAAGACTTTTCCTTTAAAAACAATCTCATGGGGCGCCTGGCTGGCTCAGTCAGTTAAGTGTCTGCCTTCAGGGGCGCCTGGGTGGCACAGCAGTTGAGCGTCTGCCTTCGGCTCAGGGCGTGATCCGGCGTTATGGGATCGAGCCCCACATCAGGCTCCTCCGCTATGAGCCTGCTTCTTCCTCTCCCACTCCCCCTGCTTGTGTTCCCTCTCTCGCTGGCTGTCTCTATCTCTGTCGAATGAATAAATAAAATCTTTAAAAAAAAAAAAAAAAGTGTCTGCCTTCAGCTCAGGTCATGATTCCAGGGTCCCAGGATTGAGTCCCAAATCCAGCTCAGTGGGAACCCTGAGCTTGCTCAGTGGGAACCCTGCGTCTCCCTCTGCTTGCCACTCCCCCTGCTTGTGCGCTGCTCTCTCTCTCTCTGACAAATAAAGAACTAAAATCTTTAAAAATAAATAAATAAATAATTCAAAAAAGGTGATGTGAAAAGGAAAAAAGCCCTTGAAGATTTTATATACAAAGATATTTTAGGCTGATTAATAATTAACTCAAATTCTGGGACCTGATTTAAAAATGAAAAAGAAAAACAGTATCATTCTGCTTAACCTAAGAAATACATATCCACTGCAGGTAATCTGCAAAATACAGAAGGGAAAAAAAAAATGTCACCAATTATTTCACCATCCTGAACAAATCATTGTTATTAGCACTTTAGTATCTTTCCAATCTTTTCTTTTGTTATATTTTCTCAACACATTGTGAAAATTTTCAAGATTGTAAGTGATGCTGTAAGATTTTTATATACCTACCACCTAGCTTATCATTAACTTTTTACTATACCTTGGTTTATTACTTATCCAACCTTCCAAACTTTTCCAATACAGCTCAAATCATACTACATATAAAATTTACATCCTTATTAGAATATGTCCATATAAATAGGCTCAAACTACAATAGTTAAATTAAACTAAAAACAGTCAACAAATTTATATGGGCAGCAAGGACATTCAACAAGTCATGGAACGCAGATTCTTGTTTTTTAAAATCAAATTCAAGCTTGAGCACAGAGATGAAGCAAATTCAAGATGCTGGATGAGTTTTTTAGCATTCACTAGACCTCTTTTTCAACACTTCATGGAAGTGTTGGAAATTGGAAAAGAGGATCTTCAAAAATAAAAACAGCATTTGACCACACACACAGGTAGACTTTGAGGACATGGTTTTACTTACTTTGTGATGACTGCCAAAATGATTCTGGATATTGACTGGACGATCTGGTGGTCTGATCTAAAAATACAACAACAAAAGTAAATATAGTACCTTATAAAGTACAGTATACTTTTTAAATGCACATTTTATGGGGCGCCTGGGTGGCACAGCGGTTAAGCGTCTGCCTTCAGCTCAGGGCGTGATCCCGGCGTTATGGGATCGAGCCCCACATCAGGCTCTTCTGCTATGAGCCTGCTTCTTCCTCTCCCACTCCCCCTGCTTGTGTTCCCTCTCTCGCTGGCTGTCTCTATCTCTGCCGAATAAAATAAATAAAATCTTAAAATAAATAAATAAATAAATAAATGCACATTTTATAAGAGAACAATGAGTAATCAAAGGAGCAAAGATAGTCAGTAAAACCCCAGGGAATTCAACACTTGGGTGCACAATTTATTTTTAAAATTAAAGTCATGTTGTATCTAAAAAATTAATTATCTCTTTGCCTAACCACTTTCTAAAGAAAAAAATTTAAGATATAGAACATGGCATGAGGCAAGGGAGATAATACAAGCTTTGAGCTGGGGAACATTTTGAAAGTTTATAATGGATCTTCTTGAAATCATTAATACCTCATTTTGCCTCAAAATTTTCTTGTAAGTGGCCAATACATTATATATTTTAGTCTACTCTTTAAAAAATGTGTTTTCATATAAAAATGGAAATCATAACTAAACCTGTTCAAAAGCGATCAGATTGTTACCTCGGAAGCAGGAACATTTGACATATTCGGGGTGGTAGCTAAATATTTTTGTTACTGTATTCCTATTACTAAAAAAATTTGAGCATCAATCTCAAAAACATATACATGTATTACTGAAATAATATATAAACTAATGTGTTGCATTTATTATAAACTAAAAAGACATTTTAAATGGATGAAATAAAATATAAATATATATGAAATTCTAATATCTTCTTCCTGCACTCCAATGGAACTTTTTTGTTTTTATTTAAATTCCAGTTAGTTAACATACGGTATAGTATTAGTTTCAGATGTACAATGAAGTTATTTAACACTTTCATACAATCCCCTGTGGTCATCACAGCAAGTGCACTCCTTAATCCACATCACCTGTTTCACCCATCCCCCAACCCACCTCCCCTCTGGTCAGACTGTTCTCTATAGTTAAGAATCTGCTTCCCGATTTGCCCCCCTCTCTCTCTTTTTGTCCCCTTGACTCATTTGTTTCTTCTTGTACCTCTTTGGTGATAATGAGCCCAGAAAATAATCCAGGAAGATCTGTATTCTTCTTAATGTGCTCCCCTTTTTGTTCTTTAGAGTTTTCTTCTGCAAGCGGGTATGTGCTTCATTAAGAATTTATTAGAATTCTTTTTTTTTTTAAAGATTTTATTTATTTATGTGACAGAGACAGAGACAGCCAGCGAGAGAGGGAACTCAAGCAGGGGGAGTGGGAGAGGAAGAAGCAGGCTCATAGCGGAGGAGTCTGATGTGGGGCTCGATCCCACAACGCCGGGACCACACCCTGAGCTGAAGGCAGACGCTTAACTGCTGTGCCACCCAGGCGCCCCAAGAATTTATTAGAATTCTAAAGGGATCACAGAGCCTGTGGTTTATGTAGTTTTGAAGAGCTATATGCTGGTAGCAATGGCATCAAATTATTGGCTATATGAATGGCTTAATCAGTCTCTAATTTTTAGAGCTTTGTGTGTACATATACCAAAACTAATTTAAGGGTTTACTACATGACAGGTACTTTCTAGGTGCTTGCACATGTGAATTAATTTAACCTCTTAACAACCCAGATGAGGAAATTGAGGAACACAGATGTTAAACAATGGCCTGACGGCACCAACCTAGTAGTGGAGGAGTGAAACCCAGGGATTCTGGCTTCAGAGCCCATGTTCTTAACCACTATGCTAGAATGGTGCATATCTCCTTTGGGATTTCTGTATCAAGAAAGAACGGGGAGGGGCACCTGGGTGGCACAGCGGTTAAGCGTCTGCCTTCGGCTCAGGGCGTGATCCCGGCATTGTGGGATCGAGGCCCCACGTCAGGCTCTTCCACTATGAGCCTGCT
The DNA here is from genome assembly GCF_002007445.2 of Ailuropoda melanoleuca. Taxonomy (NCBI): domain Eukaryota; kingdom Metazoa; phylum Chordata; class Mammalia; order Carnivora; family Ursidae; genus Ailuropoda; species Ailuropoda melanoleuca. Next base: position 89,607,529 of record NC_048225.1, read on the forward strand.
TCTTCCTCTCCCACTCCCCTTGCTTGTGTTCCCTCTCTCGCTGGCTGTCTCTATCTCTATCGAATAAATACATAAAATCTTTGAAAAAAAAAAAAAAAGAAAGAACGGGGGGAAATGAGGAAGGGTGGGAAATATAGGGAATACCAAATGCCCATAAACCGGCTTATGAGCTTATTTTTAAAACAGAATGATGAAGTAAAACAGGAACTATGGAAATTCTCAAGAAGTGGTGAGGGGAAGTGGAGAATTAACTCTTCTATAGGACTAAAATATAAAATTATTCACTTTTTACAGAGTTTACAAATTGGTTCGGCACCCTCTTAAGCCTCAATTGGTATTTTTTTTTCTCTTCAGTCAATTCTTTCCTTTAATAAAACACAAATTCACGTGAACAATCATAAACTGTTATTAATGAGCTGGTGTGAATTTGAACAATCCAGAGATAAAAGCAATTACCCAGGTATATTAAAACTTCCTAAAAGCTAACATCCCTGATAGTGTTAATGAGTACCAATGCCAATGAAATTAGTTTCTCTATAACATTTAAAACATTTTAAAAAATATTTTATTTATTTATTTGAGAGAGAAGGAAAGAGAGCGAGTGTGTGCATACACATAGACACACACACACACGCGCGCGCGCGCGAGTACACAAGGGGAGTGAGGGGCAGAGGGAGAGGGACAAGCAGACTTCCTGCTAAGAAAGGAACCCGGCATGGGGCTTAATTCCAGGACCCTGGGATCATAATCGGAGCTCAAGTCAGATGCTTAACCTACTGAGTCACCCAGGCGTCAATCCCTATACCATTAAAAAAAAAAACAAAACAAAACTACAAATAACTCTTCTTTTGAGCACAAAAAATATCTTATATTCCATAAATATCAAAGTAGGCTAAAAAGTGACTTATTTAGCTATTACATGGCATTACATTACTAATTAGATGCACAATGAAATCAGTAATTTTAATAAATATTAAATGGAACACAACCTTTTAAAAAGTAGTTTTTATAAAATACTTGGAAGTATTTCTTTAAAAAGCAAATCCACAAATACCTTTATATTTAAACTAAAAAGGCAGCTCCTAAGATAAAGTCATATGTATATAAAGCAATGTTACCTCCAAAATCAAGAGAATCCCCGGATCTGACCTTAGCAGTAGTAATATCACTGTCAGAGCTGTCTTGATCATCCTGTTCAGTTTCTCCTAAAAAGAAGTAAATAATACACTAGTATAGTCTTTATTCTAAGGCTCTAAAGATCTAGATTAAAAAACAAGTAATTCAACACTAAAATGAAGCCTCTCTAATTATCAGATATAGAATTGCTATTTATTGCGCTTATTATTCTGGATTACTATTTTTCATGTAAGCTAAAATTGAGCTCATTAATGTTCTCTGAGGCACATAATTGTATCTCAAACAAATATTCAGAGTAATATCTACAAGATTATATTCTGAGGCTTTACTGTAGTCAAACAGAAAACAAATGAGCAAAATAGTGGGAAAATTCTACCTTATGGGGGAACTACATTTGGTCTGTGTGTAAATTCAGACAAGATTAGAATATGCACACATTTATAAATGTCCATCTGTGTTTCTGCAAGGGGGATGTACACATACACCCATATACAAACATTTCATTATGCAGGTAACCTTAGATTATGGTGGGTTCTAAAACAGACTAAATTTTACTATACTATTTACAGACTGATTATGAGAATTTGGAAAAATGATTATTTTAATACCATAGTCAAAGCCGAGCATATGCCAAAATCTTCTTTTATTAACTTTGCTTAAAATTATTAACTCAAACAAAAGATGCTTAAAATGCATATAGAATCGCTCACTCTATCCTATTTTACCTGCGTAATTATGAGTTCAGGTAAGCATGGATTTTTTTTTTTCTGAAGAAAAATACACTATTTTCTGCTCTCTCTTAAGTACCTGTCAAAATTACACCTCATGTTAATAGGGAAAAAAAGACTTAGAATATTTTAAAAGAGAATACCTCCTTCAGAAAAATTGACCTTCTGTTGGACACCAGTGGCTTCTAGAAAAGAAAAGCAGACATGTCATATACAACGTCAAAAGCTAAAGTTCAGGAATAAACAAGAGCACATAATTTAGCAAAGTGAATATAAAGACAGACCAACTAAGCTTTTTTAAAAAAAATTTATATATTATTTCCCTCTAGGTTATTTCAGAAATAAGTCTGATACAAACTAGAATCAGGAAGTTTATTATTCCTTCAGCCACAGGTCCATTTGTATTCTAAAATGTAACCTGTTTGCAGAAAACATTAAATTTTCCAATGACAAACATTCCAGTCCCTATATAGATGAACTGTATTCTCATTCTCCTTTTGCCAGATTCCCTACACTCTTAAGAAACCCACCATCTTGGTAGAACTGACGAACCAGTTCTTTATCGCACACTGATATATCCAAAAAGGAAGAAAGAGGGAAAGAAACTCTAGCTCCAGCAAGTTCATGAACACCAGTATTCCTCAGAGCCAGAGAATCTGGGCAAAGATAAATGAGCAAAATATACCAAACAAATTTTAAATGTAGTATTTGTACATGGGCTATTCTGAAACATATTTATTAAAGGGAGATAAACCCAAATGTGGCATTGCATACCTGGGCTAAAATATTGAGTGATCATTTGAGAAGTAGCATGAATCAGACTGCTCACAAAGCTGAAATCTGTTTCTTTTCAGCTTTTCCTTCTAATGTTTTTAACCCCTATTTGCTTTTCAAAAGGGCAAACTACTGTGGAAGGCAAGTGCCAACACATTATATGGTGAATCTGGGAATCTTTTCTTCAGATCAGTTTAATTATATTAACGTAACACTGGTCAAACTACTTCTACCACAATAGTGGCAACTGTAAATCAACATGTGAAATATATTTGCCAATATTTTTGGTATAAGAAAAAACTAAATCTAACTGCACATAATACTGTGTTACTCTAAAAAAGCTAGAATCTGGTATATTATATCCCCCCCTTTTTTTGAAGATTTTATTTATTTGACACAGAGAGAGTGAGAGAGGGAACACAAGCAAGGGGAGTGTGAGAGGGAGAAGCAGGCCTCCCACTGAGCTGGGAGTCCGATGCAGGGCTCCATCCCAGGACCCTGGGATCATGACCTGAGCCGAAGGCAGACGCTTAACGGCTGAGGCACCCAGGCACCCCTATATTCCATTTTAAGGATCTTTAAGGAGGCTGTCTTCTCAATTTTTTCAAGCAGAAAAATGGAAAGTCAAACTTCCCTTAGTGCTATTCTCTTAAAATTTTTTCATGACTATTTCCTTCATACAAAAAGTTATCATTCCCTTTCTGGAGTTTTCCAAGCATGTAACTATTATTGTACTCATCTTTTGTACAGCAGTTTACTTTCTTTATTCATATAACTAATCCCAAAGCATGCAAACAAAAGATGTTTTCTTAGGAATCAGTGGTTACGTCTTAAGTCGTTACATTAATAATAGTTAAGCCCTTGATATTTGCATGCTGCTAGTTAGTTTTCAAAAAACCCTTCATGTCTGCAATCTGATTGCCATAACGTCATAAGGGAATACTCTCCTAGGTAAGGTTCATAGCTATTAAGTGACTTTTCTAAGGGTGTCAGAACAGATGATGAAAAAAGGACTTGAACACAGGCTCTTCTGATTTCTAGTCTACTACCCACTACCACTGCATCAGTCTCGTTTATAATGGCATATAGTCAGCAATGATAATTAGTTTTATAATTAATTCTTTTCTTTTAAAGAGCAGTTTAAGATTCACAGCAAAATTGAGGGGAAGGTAGATAGATGTTCTCTATGGTCCCTGCCCCACACATACATAACCACCTATACTATCAACATCCCCCACCAGAGTGGTCTATTTGTTGAAAAGTGGTGTCATTGATGGATCTACATTTACACATTATAATCACCCAAAGACCCCTACTTACAATTCATTCTTGGTGTTGCACATTCTGTGGGTTTAGACAAATGTATAATGACATGTATCCATCATTATGGCATCATGCAGTTATTTTCATGCCCTATAAAATCCTCTGTGCTCCATCCTCTTCATCTTTCCCCTACCACCACCACCACTATCACCACCACCAAATCCTTGACCACCACTACTGTCTCAATAGTTTTGCCTTTTCCAGAATGTCATATAGGTTCCTTCATGTCTTTTCATGGCTTGATAGCTCATTTCTTTTTAGCACTGAATAATTCTTCATTCTCTGGATGTTCCAGTTTATCCATTCACCTACTGAAAGATGTGTTGGTTGCTTCCAAGTTTCGGCAATTATGAATAAAGCTGCTATAAACATGTGTGCAGGTTTTTGTGTAAATATTAAGTTTTCAGCTCCTTTGGGTAAATATAAAGGAGTGTAATTGCTGGATCAACATAGTAAGAATGTGTTTAGTTTTGTAAGAAACCAGCCAACTGTCTTCAAAGTGTTTATACCACTTTACATCCCCATAACAATAAATGAGTTCCTCTTACTCCACATTCTTGTTAGCATTAGGTGCTGTCAGTTTTCTGCATTTTGGCTATTCTAATAGGTATGTAGTGGTATCTTGTTTTAAACTGCATTTCCCCGATGACATATAATGTAGAGCATCTTTTCACATATTTGTTATCTGTGTATCTGTTGCTGAGGTGTCTGTTAAGCCTTTGGCTCATTTTCCAATCAGGTTGTTTTCTTATTGTTGAGTTCTAAGAGTTCTTTGTATATTTTGGATAACTGTCCTTTATTAGATGTATCATTTGCAAGTATTTGCTCTCAGTCTATGGCTTGTGTTATTCTGTCATTGTCTTTTGCAGAGCAGAAGTTTGTAACTTCAGTGGAAGTTCAGCTTACCAATTCTTTCATGGGTTGTGTTTTTGGTTTATATCTCAAGAGGCATCACCATATCCGAAGTCCTCTAGGTTTTCTCCTGGTATCTTCCAAGAGTTTTCTAGTTTAAAAATTTGTATTTAGATCTGTGATATATTTTGAGTTAATTTTTGCAAAGGGTTTAAGGTCTGTGTCTACATTCTTTTTTTTACATGTAGATCCAGTTGTTTCAGTACCATTTAAGACTCTATTTGCCTCTATTGTCTTGCCCTTGTTCCTCTGTCAAAGATCAGTTGACTACACATGGGTCTATTTATGGGTTCTCTATTCTATTCTATTGATCTATTTGTCTATTCTTTTACCAAAAATATTGGAAGTTGAGCCCTCCTACTTTGTTCTTCCATACTGTATTGGCTATTTTGCGTCTTTTGACTCTCTATATAATCATTTTTTCAATATCTACAAGAGAAGTTGTTGGGGTTTTCATTGGGAATGCACCGAATCTATAGATTAAGTTGAAAAGAACTGACATCTTGACAACACTGGGTCTTCCTATCCATAAATGTGGAAGATCTCTCCATTTTTTTTAAAGTAAATTCTTTGATTTTATTCATCAGTTTTGTAATTTTTCTCATATAGACCTTGTACATAACTTCTTAGATTTATACCTAAGTATTTCATTTCGGGAGGGGATGCTATTGTAAATTGTACTGTTTTTACAAATTTCTCTTGTTCATTGCTGGTACGTAGCAGAGTGATTAGCTTTGGTATATTAAGCTTGCATCCTGTAACATTGCTGTAATTCTCATTAGTTCCTGTTTTTTGTACATTCTTTTAGATTTTCTACATTGATGATGCTACCAGTTAACAAAGACGGTTTTCTTTCCTTCTTCCCAACCTGTATACCTTTCGTTTCCTTTTGTCTTACTGCATTAGCTAGAACTTCCAGCACAATGTTGACAAGGAATGGCAAGCTGGGCCAACCTAAATATACATTTAGGTTCCTTCATGTCTTTTCATGGCTTGATAGCTTATTTCTTTTTAGCACTGATACTAATACAAAAGCTTCCAGTTTCTCACCATTATGATGTTAGCTGTAAGATTTTTTTGTAGTGCTATAAAGTTGAGAAAGATCTCCTCTATTACTAGTTTACTGAGAATTTTTATCATCAATCAGTGTTGGATTCTGTCATATACTTTTTCTGCATCTTACCAATATGATCACGTAATTTTTCTTTTTTAGTTTGTTGATGTGATAGATTTTCAAATGCGAACCAGCCTTGTATACCTGGGACAAATCCTACTTGGTCGTTGTGTCTTTTTTTTTTTTTTTTTTAAAGACTTAAACAAAATTTTTAAGTAATCTCTACACGCAATGTGAAGCTCGAATTCACAACCCCCAAATCAAGAATTGCATGCTCTACCGACTGAGCCAGCCAGGTGCCCCTAATTCCTTTTGTAGTTCGGATTCATTTTGCTAATATTTTGTGGAAGATTGTTGCATCTGTGTTCATGAGATATTGATCTGTAGTTGTTTTCTCGTTGTTTGTCTGCTTTTGGAATTAGGGGAATGCTGGCCTCACAGAATGAGTTGGGAAGTATTTCTTCTGCTTCTATCTGTAGTAATTTGTGTCATTTTTTCTTAGTTTATCTCTTTTCTTCTTTCTTTTTTTCCTTGGTTAGCCTGGCTAACCTTTTAAACCTTTCAAAAAGGCTTTACCTTTTAAAAATAATTTTGCAAGGTACAGAATTCTAGTTTGGTCGTTTTTTTCTCTCAACACTTAAAACCATTCATTCCACTCTCTTCTTGCTTGTATGGTTTCTGAAAAAAAGTTGGATGTAGCTCTTATCTTTGCTCCTTTACAGGTCAGGTGTTTTGTTCCTCTAGCTTCTTTCAGGTTTTATCTTTGATTTTCTGTAGTTTGAAAATGATAAACACCCAGGTGTATTATTTTTTTTTTTGCATTTATTCTGCTTGGTGTTCTCCGAGCTTCCTGAATCTGTGATTTGGTGTCTGACATTAACTTGGGGGAAATTCTTAATCATTATTGTATCAAGTATTTCTTCTGTTCCTTTTTTCTTCTTTTGGCACTCCCATTATGTGTGTTACACATTTTATAGCTGTACGCCCTTGGGTGTTGTTTTTTCAGTCCTTGTTACTTCGGCTTTTGGTTGAGAATTCTAGTTTTTAAAATTAAGATATAACTGACACATAACATTGTGTCAGTTTGTATGCAACACGTTGACTTGATACATTTATATACTGCATCAGCACTACCACAGCATTAGTTAACACCTCTACCACACCACATTATCATTTATTTGAGTATTCTATCAATATGCCCTCTAGGACAGGAATTGTTTTCCTCAGCCATAACCAATCTAGTATGTCCACCAAAGGCATTCTTCATTTCCATTAGTGTTTTGTTTTTTTGGATCTCTAGCATTTCCTTCTGATTCTTAGGATTTCTACTCCTGTTTACATTGTCCATCTGTGTGTACTTGCTGTCTACTTTACCCATTAGACTCTCTGGCATATTAACCATAGTTGTTTTAAATTTCTGGTCTTGTAACTCCAACATTCTTGCCATTTCTGGTTCTGATGTTGGCTGTCTCTTCAAATTGTTTTCTGCCTTTTGGTATGTCTTTTTCCTTTTTTTGAGAGAGGGAGAGAGAGAGAGAACAAATGCATGTGCACACACGTGTGAGGGGAAGAGGAGGAGGGAGAGAATTTTAAGCAGGCTTCATGCCCAGTGCGGAGCCTGACACAGGGCTCTATCTCACGACCCTGAGATAATGACCTGAGCCGAAATCAGGCACCCCACCTTTAGGTATGTCTAGATACCAAATCTTAATCTCAAGATTTTGTCCTGATGGCTGAACATGAGGTACTGGGTAAAAGGAACTGGGTAAAAGGAACACAGGCCTTTAGTACACAGGCCTTTAGTAACGTGGTGATGAGGTCTGCGGGGAGGGAAAGGGTTCCATAGTCCTGTATGTCTTAGTCTTTCAGTGAGTTTATGCCTCTGAACTGTGAACTTCACAAGTGGTTCTCAATGTTTTTCTTTCCTCCAGGTTGTCCAGAGTGGCCTGGAGTAGGGTATTTTCCTTCCCCTAGGTCAGTTGGGCTCTGATGAAACTCTAGTAGGTCAGGCTCCGGTTAACTAGATTGCCCTGAAGGCAGCCCTTGTTAAGAACAGAGTGCTCTGACATATTTCAAAATGATTCCTTTCCCCCTCTAAATGCCAAAGATGGGGGGGACTCTTCTCTGTTACTTACTATGGGGATTTGCTTGAGCTCCTGGAAGTACATCTCACAGTACAGTGGGGGCTCCACAATGACTAGGTCCCCTTGGCATTTTTCACTCTCAGGCTTCTCCACATGGAGCCTCCTGCAATTCATCAGTAACAGCTCAGAACTGGTTCCTGCAGAGGTCTCCACTTTTGAGTCTTTGCTCTTTTTTGGAAGCCATGATATGTATTTGTCTCTCCACTCTGGGAGGCAGGAGTTTGCCCTGTGTTTTCTTCTTTCTCACAGATCCAAAAAGAGCTTTTGATTTTTCAGTTGTGTTTATTTGTTGTTAGGATGGTGTGGTGACTTCCAAGCTTCTTACATGTGGAATGGGAGGGAAACCAGAAATCTCTCTCAATAATTTTTTTGAATAAATTAATGATGGGGGCGCCTGGGTGGCACAGCGGTTAAGCGTCTGCCTTCGGCTCAGGGCGTGATCCCGGCATTATGGGATCGAGCCCCACATCAGGCTCCTCTGCTGGGAGCCTGCTTCTTCCTCTCCCATTCCCCCTGCTTGTGTTCCCTCTCTCGCTGGCTGTCTCTATCTCTGTCAAATAAATAAATAAACAAAATCTTTAAAAAAAAAATTAATGATGAAGAAAAGACAGAGGGCCGAACGCTTCTGAGGTTCCAACAACCTCTAAGTGTAACTCATTTACAATAGCAGCCTTGGTAAAGTCACATTTATATTAGGGCATTATGTTTCACATAATTTAAAAATTATTTGGTAGTAAAACTTAAGGCTGAATTGATTTTAGAATCTGTGTATTTCTTCATTGAGCTACCAGTAAAAAAAAATGAATAGTGCAGTTATCCTTCCCTTTTTGATCCTAATTTATTTCCGTGTACTTTTTAAACTCCAGGTAAATTTGTTCAGAGCCAATTCACCTAATAATTAATTAACCCCTCATATACAGGTTGCCTAAAATTCAATTTCCTTTATTTTGTTTATGTATGCATTGTCTAATTAGCCTGGGGGATTTAAGAATTATTTTTTTAACCAACTTATATAAGTGAGCTCCCCATTTATTTTTTGTATCATTATATTTAAAGTATTCAATATATCTTGGATTTTATCTATTTTTGAACACTTTTAGAACTTTGATTCTAGTCTTTAAAGGCCCTTTCTTTAGAATTTTATGTTTCTAGCAATATTTATCAATAGTATTCAAGACATGAACAGTAACTTATTAAACAAGGTTGTCTTGATAATACCGCTAATATCATTGTGCCTTAGGCACAATCCAGTATCTTATGAATTAGATGTTCTAAATAATAATAAATCCTATCAGTTTCTTTGATTTGATAATAACCATCATTGTATCAGTCTACCCATTGTCTTGCCTATATTTACAACTTTTTAAACACAGTTTTCATTTTAGTAAATGAAGGTCAAGAATTCCAAGTCTACTATTAGAATGTCATCCTAAAAGTTATTTAACATATCTCAGAGTCACAGCTAATCAGAGACTGTTGTCTTTAATGCAAAAGAGTTTAATTTCTCATACTGCACAGACTCTGAAGATAAACAGTCATGTCTATTATAAGACATTTACAAGTACCTGCAAATCTCTTTACCCATTCTTGCTACTCATCCTTCAAAATTCAGGTCAAATGCCATTTCCTCCATGAAACCTCCCAACCTCTTCTGCAGAGTAGGGCACTTCTCCTCCAGGCTATCACATACACATACCTCCATTTTAACACAACATTACAATAATTTTTCAACTTGTTTTTCTTTTCCATTAGATCATGCACTATAAGAGCTAGAGAAAATAATGTCATGGCTCTTTATGGTTCTAGCATTTAGGCCACTCACTAATATATATATAGAAGGTTGTTAAAAATAAATGTATGTTTGGGGCGCCTGGGTGGCTCAGTTGTTAAGCGTCTGCCTTCAGCTCAGGTCATGATCCCAGCGTTCTGGGATCGAGCCCCACATCGGGCTCCCTGCTCAGCAAGAAGCCTGCTTCTCCCTCTCCCACTCCCCCTGCTTGTATTCCCTCTCTCTGTCAAATAAATAAATAAAATCTTTAAATAAATAAATAAATGAATGTTTGTTTAATAAATGAATAGATTTTTATATCACAGAATAAAAACTTTGAAGTTTAGGATTTCGTTAATACTTCTCACACCATGACATTACTTAACAACTCAAGGAAATAGTGTGAAATTAGTGCTTAATAATTAGGTTTCATGCAAGGTTTTCTGTTTTCATCTTTCTAACCTAAGCTTCAAAGAATGTATAAATATTTAAATACAATCTGATGATGAATCAGCAGCATCTAGGACTATATGAAAGTTTTAATTTCATTTCCCTCTTTTGTATTATCTTCCTTTATTTTAAACTCTTTGGCTTCTGCATGTAGAAGGTGAAAACACTTTTTTTTTTAAAGGTATTATTCTTCTCTATGCTCATGAAGAATCTTTGAGAAATTAAACTCTTATTTGGAGCAGTAATACCCTTAATTAAAAAAAAAAGTTAAAATATTACAAAGCTGTGGCAAAGAAGAGGGTGGGTCAGAGTATACGCACCCACAGCTGGGGACATCTTGGCTGAGGGGGGTAGAGGTTGGGCCTGGGGCTGGCAGCTTCACCACCCAGAGTCCCTAGGACTCACCATTCCCCCCCAACTGGTGTCACCCAAATGCACTGTGAGCACATGGCACAGGTCTTAGTCCAGACATTCTGGCCACTGACCTCAACTACTACATGGTCCACAAAGGGATGCCATTCCACCACGACCATAAGACCTCCAAGAAAGCCGTGTTCATGGCCACGACCAAGGGGGTTGCCCTCAACCAGTTATCTCTGAAGGAGCTACGGACCATCAGCCCCCTGTCCTTGGGCGACATGTGCTGCCTGTGGTACTACAGACACAGCGTGGAGCAGTAAGTTGCCTTGAGTGGCATGGTGGGCTCCAGTGTTGACTGGCAGATCGGCCAGGTGCGAGCACTGCTGCGGGCCCAGCAGGCCTAGAGCCCTCCCCACCCTGATTCCAAATAAAGTGGGCCCAAGAGGAAAAAAAAATTATAAAAGCTGTGGCACTTAGTAGACAAACGGCAATAATTAAAGGAGCTGTTAAGGAGGTACTACTTTTCCAATAATCTCAACCAATTAGGAAAAGGTACTTTCAGAGGTCCTACGAACTTGTTTGTTGTAAGAACAGATCACTTACAACCATCTCTTCTGGTGGAAATCAGCCACTAATTATATCACTTTCTTTTGCTTGGCTACAGTTTTTAAGGAAAATACAGGTATATTTGTATCATAGAGTTTTTATTTCTAGAGACTTATTGAATGCGTTGGTGTGAGAAGTGAAAGATATTCTAGTAAATAAAACGTTGCTTATTTTGTGCTTTATCTGGGGACAAAGACAGGAAGATTTCATAAATGAGGCTCTGGTGCTTTCTCAAAGAGAAGACTAGATAGAATACAGGAGTCGTGTCTCCTGTCTTCTTGTGCTGTCCATACAGGCTAATATGGACTGCTACAATGAATCTATGTCCAAGCAAGTATGTAACTCTCTGAATTTACACTTAGAACAAACAAAAGTCACTTTGGGTAATTTGCGGGTTTTTATTCCTGCCACTGGTATAAACCAGGGAGTGGTAAACTTTTTCCATAAAGGGCCAAATAGTAAATATTTGAGACTTTGCCAGACCACACGAGGTCTCTTTTCTTAGCTCATAGGCTGTACAAAAACAGGATTGCAGGTCAGATTTTACTCAGAGGCCGACTCCCCGCTTTAAGAGCAGTACCTTTAAGATTATTCAATGCCAATCACGCTTTTGAGAAAAGAGCCAGAATGGGGCAACAGGAAAGAGAGTGTAAAGAACAGTTTGGGGATATCAATAATATTCAAGCTCCATGAATAGCCACTTTTAATACTCTAAGAGGTTCTAACATTACTATAAAAAAGGATCAGAGGATGCCATTCATTAATCCTGCAGAAATTATTCTTTAAGCTGGAAAGCAGTCTTTAAAAAGTTATTTCTTATTATAAAGTAGTTATAAAAATAATTTCTAAATCTACAATAGAAAGTAAAAGTGCTGGATCATTTCAGCTCCAACTTCTCTTCCAGTTAAGAGACTATATCTTAAAAAAAAATTTTTTTTAAGTTTTTAAATACAGCACTTGAGAAATTCTGGTGGGTATGAGCACACATGATGAGTTTCATACTGTAAGGAACATTTTCAGTTCCCAGACACTAAATCCTGAAGTCTCTAAGAAATCAGCCTAACTTAAGTGAAAGACGAATTTCAAAGAAGTTGCAACTACTTAAAAAAAAAAAAAAAAAAAAAGGAAGCTTCCTTCCTTTTGACTCATCTCTAAATTTAGAAGAATACTGTAACTTAAAACTAAGTCCAACCACAATCAATGTAGGTTCACTCTTGGTATCTCATGTCCTACACCTAGGCAAACACTGGAAAGCATTTAAACCAGTTCAACAAACACGGCAAAGGACACTGAACTTACTAGGAAAAACACCGCGAATTTACTTTCTAAATAAAGAAAAAATGAGAAGGCGTTAGGTTGATATCCCCTTTTCTCTCAGGAGTGTGAAATTAATGTCTAATAAAAATTAAAATGTATTTGTTATTACATGTTCATATATGAATTTAAATAATATGACAAAAGACATAATTTCAGATAGAATAAAAACCAGGGCAATGAAGAAAGATCATGGCCACAGGAACAGTGTCCTACAAGCTGAGACAATGAGCAAACCAATAGTCTCAAGCCCGTGACTAAATGTCTATATTCCTGTATTCTGATAATCAAAACCCTCAGAAAACCCTATAAGAATTAGAGATAAACAAACCTAATTCATTCATTTTAGTATTTCCATTTGTTTTGTATGCCGAATCTGCAAGAGAGATAGCAAGAAAACGATTAGAGCTTAAAAGGAAATGCACCATATGGTTCTTTACCACAGGTTCATCATCAAAACCTTAACAGATCTTTATCATTATAATACTTAAAATAACAGTTATCCATCCATCAAAAAAAAAAAAAAAAGATCCTAATTCTTTCCTAAAGAAAAGGACTGAGGAGTAGAAACCTAATGTGAAGAAAAATAAGGTTCTTTTTTAGTTCCCATGATAAAGCACCCTTATGGGCTAACAAACGCTTGGAATGACTTTACTAGTTTTCTTTCATAGTCATGAAATCAACTTAAGGGCAATACTTTTTAGAGGTTTTAGTCAAAAAGAAATATAAACGAGGGGCGCCTGGGTGGCGCAGTCGTTAAGCGTCTGCCTTCGGCTCAGGGCGTGATCCCGGCGTTATGGGATCGAGCCCCACATCAGGCTCCTCTGCTGGGAGCCTGCTTCTTCCTCTCCCGCTCCCCCTGCTTGTGTTCTCTCGCGCTGGCTGTCTGTCTCTGTCAAATAAATAAATAAAAATCTTTAAAAAAAAAAAAAAAAGAAATATAAACGAGGCAGAAAAATTTTATAGCCCTGAGCTATAAAGCCTCAGTCTTGATTTTTTTAAGTAGCATTATGCTGGGAAGAATAAAAAAGTCCCTGATCCTAGTTTAAAATCATCATGCTCACAAAAAGAATTATAGCAACATATAAGAACAACTTAAAAAGAATGAGGAAGCCCTTTATAGATGTAAATGGAAAAATGTGTTACTATGTTAAGTAAAAATAAAAACAGACAATAGGAAGGTGCAGAAAAGTGTGTTTATTGGGCTAATATTTGTGTTAAGAAGGGAGGAAAATATCATTTATACATGAATTTCCTTGTATCTCCATAAAATACCTCTAAAAAAATACCTAAGAAACTGAAAGCATTAGTTACCTCTGATGAGGAGACTGAGTGGGTGAAGGACAGAGAGGGCAGGGAGACTTTTCATCGCATATTTATAATAACTTTTAAATTTTGAACCATATGAATACATGTACTAACCTATTTAAAAATAAATTTATTTATAAAACAGTTAAACCAACAGACAAAACAATCTCTTACCAGATCTTGAACTTCTTAGAGGGGGTCTACATAGGCTGATTATAGGATCTTCACTCACCACTAATACAGAAAGAGAAAACATTTAAAAAAATATGAAATGTCAAGCATACTAAATTTATTATACAATCATCTATTTATTCCACAAGGGTTTTTCTGAGCCTTTCATTAAGTATGAGTATATAATAGTGAACTACAGACAAGTTCCTGTCATAAAAAATTTATCAACATGATGGAAAAATATGCAGTTTTTCTCAACAGGCCATATTTATTATAAAAAGAAAAGAATACCAAATAAAATCCTTCTAATATTCCCAATTAAGAACCAAAATTTGCACTGTAGCACCCATGCAATTATTTATTCCATTTGGGGCTTACCTTCATTACGGATTATTCCTGGCATATTTTAATTTTTGGGTTAACTTCCTGAGAGTTAATATAGTCCCTCCAATTATTTAACCTTGTGTGTACTCAGGAAATGCAAACTCTAATTTTAAATAAAATGTTAACGTTAGTCAGGGTTTGCTCAAACTGTCTACGGTTCAATGGCATAGGGTTAATGGAGAAGCCAATCCCATTACATAAAATGTTAATCTAGAAAAACCAAGGTGTGTTTTCTCAAAGAGCCCCAAACGGTGTAATCTAAAGTCTGATATATATCTAAATTTCGATTATACTATCTTTGTTTCATTTGCCTCTATAAAAAACATTCTGTTTGGCTCTGTATGATAACTGTAAAAACCATTTTGAACTGGCTATCACTGGTCCCCTCCATTATACTGACTGCCTATGTTTGTTTTTACAAAACTGACCTAACCCAATTTCCCCTTTAAAGTATCTAGAAGAGAAACTTTGAAGGGTCAGTCACCCGTTTGTTCAAAAAATACTTACTCAGCATGTTTCTGTGCATCTTAAAGACAGAGAGATGTAGAAAAGTGATTAAACTGATTTTATGTAGCTCAAAAAAAGCAGAACTAAGATCAATAAGAGAAAGTTACAGCAAAGCAGATTTTAGTTCATTACTTAAACAAATAAATTATTGTTGCTGTCTCCAAAATAGAACAGATAGTGAGGGAATGATTTCCATTTCAGTGAAAATCATCAGGCACTATATGAATGGATGTTGACAAAGGGATATCTGCGCTGATAGAAATTTTGAGAAGATGACTCCCCCTAAACCTTCCAGCTCTAAGATTTATGAAATATCTACCTTAGTTGCTAGCACTTCACACATCAGGTATTTAGAACTTAAAGAAATAACTTTAAAAATAAATCTTGTACATGTTCATAATCCCATCATTACAACTTTCCACTTTTCCTCTTCTGCATTCCCTCCCTTTTCAGGTTTTGTTAAAACCTAAAGCTCAACTTAATCTACAGGCGTCAATTACTATTTTAGTTCCATCTTTTAAGTGTATGCTCTATGACGTACATAGCCTTATATAAGATACTTGAAGGAGAGAGAGTACCGAAGAGAGGCATCAGAGAATGAAATAGCAAGTACCCTTCTTTTGTAGTGATCTTCGTCCCTTGCCTGCTTTTGCTCACCACTGTACCCCCAGCATCTAGCATGGGGACTGGCATAAAGTAGGTGCTGAATAAATATCTGGAGAATGAATGAATGCTCGGCAACCAAATAATCAAATGTTTGTGACAAAATAGTAGGCATTAAAAAATAATTATCTATGAATATTTAGCTAGAAACCACAACTGTTACAACAAAATAATCTATTTAACTATAGGAAAAATAAATGAAATTCTCCTAATATAATCTCACATTGTAAAATTAGCATACATGGACTGAACTGAATGAACAACCCAGTGGCTATTTTAATGTGAAAATAATTCAATTCCGGAACTTCAAACAATAAGAGTTCAAACTGTATCCCGGTTCTAAACTAATATAATCAACAGTTACCATAACTTAGAAGTAACAGAATGACAAATGATGTAGTTGTCTTTATTAGGTTGTTGTAGAATGTGGCCCCTTGGTTTAGGTCTTTATTTATTTATTTTTTAAGATTCATTTATTTATTAGGGAGAGAGAGAAAGAGAGCATGCGTGCAAGTGAGGGAAGGGACAGAGGGTGAGAATCTTTAAGTAGACTCCCAGCTGAGCAAGGAGCCCTATGTAGGGCTCAATCTCACCACCCAAGAGATCATGACCCAAGCTGAAACCAAGAGTTGGACGCTTAACTGACTGAGCCACCCAGGGGCTCCTCAAAGGATTTTTCTAAGAGAGTTTATAATCTTAACACAGTAACATAGGCATTAAATATAAATGGTGTGCTTATCTGGAATTAAACTTGAACCTTATTCTAAATTGAGAACAGGTCAAATTATAAAGCAAAATCTCTTTTAAGATTTATTTATTTATTTGAGAGAGAGAGAGAAAGTGCGTGTGCGTGCATGCACAGGAGGAGCAGAGGAAGGGGGAGGGAGTCTCAATCAGATTCCATGCTGAGCAGGGAGCCCGATGTGGGGCTCAATCGCAGGACCTTGAGATCATGATCTGAGCTGAAATCAAGTTTCTGACGCTCAACTGATAAGCCACCCGGGCACCACAAAGCATAACCTTATCAGAAGCAATGGATAAGGAAACAAGGCAGGATAGGAGTTAAAAAAAAAAAAAAAAAGAAGTAAGGGATGGTTAATTTCATAGTTACCATTATTTACAGTTGTGGACTTTCCTAATATCAAAAAAAAGCAAACCCAGGACAACTGGAGCTAAAAACCAAAGGATACTAAACATTAATAACTGAACTAAATCCTTTCCCCTGCTTTTCAAAATAGTTTAAACAGTTTTTAAACCTCAAGTAGACTATCGATATAGCCTACTTCTATGTTACATTGATACTAAGATACAAATATTTTTACACTTTAACATCTCTGAAATTGGGATGCATCATACCATCTATGGCATATTACAGTTTAACTGGCAGCATTTCTTCCTCCTAGGTAGTACGTACAACAATGACGGTGATCTTACAACTGAGGACATTTTAGATTTGATGAAACATTGACTGTATCATGTCATGATTTACTATCCAGACTATTTAATCCATTTTATTTTATTTTATTTATTTTTTAAGTGGGTACCATGCCCAACATAGGGCTTGAACTCACGACCCTGAGATCAAGAGTCCCATGCTTTACTGACTGAGCCAGCTAGGCACCCCCCACTTAATTCATTTTAAATGGAAAGTAGGGTAACATATTCATGCACACCACACTTAACGAACTTCACTGAGTACCTAATTATGACACAGGACAGTGACAATGAGGTACTTGGGGAAAATGAAAAGGCTATGGAGAAGACAAACCTGGGTATGAATTTTGGTTCCATCAGATATCGTGTAATCACAGGGAAGAGCCTTAGCTTCTCTGAGCTCCAGTTTCCTCACCTATAAAATGGGTACATCTATTCTGCAGAGTTATGCGAATGAATGACCATATACAAAGCGGCTGGTAATTAGTAGTTACTCAAGTATCCATTCCCATCTTTTCTTGACATATGCCTGTATGGCTTAATCCAATAAACAATCTACAGAGCAGATTCACCAAACCTCTGATTAAGTTATGATTTGGGACCCTTGATGAACCAGGCTCTAATGTGTACGTCAAAAAAAAGTTGGCAGATTAGGCAAAAAAAAAAAAAAAAATCACTTTTCTTACCTGGAGTTTCTTGTGCTCTCTGGATAGTTTTCTTTGGGATGGTTTGGCTTAAAATAGTTTGTGAAGATGGTTCATCCTCTAAAGAACAGACATGACATTTGTCAAAATTCAGTATATATGACGTGGGTACAGATTATGCACCTTAACAGCAATATATAAGCAGAAATGCAAGTAATGCATTTCTTTAGAAATGTGTAATTAGGTTTACCAAAACTTAGGAATTTGGGTAGAACTACCCTTAAGGCAATATAAAAATAAACTATTCATCTTTGATGCTTTACAATAAAAAGTATATTAATTTAGGAATTTAAAAGATGCACCAGTTTCAGAAATGATGTGGAAGAAAGCAGAAGTGTGAAAAACGTTTAGATCCGTATACATTTACTAAAATAGAAGTAAATCCTTTATGTATTTAAAAAAAAAAAAAAAAGCTTATATAACTGCACTAGGCTCCATGGCAGAGTCAATACAATGTAACCTATTTACTGCCTACCACAGCGTTCTTCAGATATTGAAGGAGATAAAATTAACCTAAATTCAAAGATGATGGGATCTTTGTCTTCAGGAAGTTTCTAATCTTAGAAGTAAAACCAAGTGGGCTAAACTGTCTTGAGTACCTACACCCCAGGGCAACTTAGAGCTCTTTAACATAAAGTTTTCAAAATCAACGCATCTTCAAATGTGTCAGCACTTCATGTGTCCGCAGGTACAAGCGTTACCTATGACTCTGCTCTTAGCAGAAAATCCACCTCCTCTTGGTATCTTCTTGGTATCTATCAATGGGCTACCACTAATTGTGTAATCCCATTGTGATTCAAACCCCTGGATTTTTAGCTCATAGGTGCCTTACACGGGGCTAACACGAAACTTCACCTGTGACTCAGAGTTAGACAGCGGAGAAGGCGGCAGGTGGGAGAGGGTAGCTTAAGGGAGTTGCTTCACCTGTGACTTACCTAAAACTATACTCTCGCTTTGCCAACATCCTTTCGGTCCATTTAGAGGAAAACTAAGTTTTGTTGAGCTACTTAACCAATGAGATTACATCGAGGGCCCCCAACGTGGCGAATTTTTGCACAGACCACCATACTTGAGAAAGAGCTCAAGTTTATCAGGCATTAGGGATCTTCAAGTTCGGGATAACGGACTTACCCCACCTCGGTGTAAGTATTTGGGTGGGGTCTCCAGTCAATTCACCAACTACCCTATCCCTCCAAACGTCCGCTCACGAAATTTCCCCTCCCTCTCCCCCCACCCGGGTGGCGATGGAAAAGGACTGAAAGGTTATATCAGAACCACAACTTTCAGCTGGGAACTTCTGGCCTCTCAAAGAGGAAATGGAAGTGGCTTTGGTAGCAACATCCGCAGGACAGAGGGAACCGAAGTGAAACCGAGCCTTTAGTGTTTCGACGTCCCGCCAGCCACCCAACTCGCCGTCTCCCCGTGAAGGCCTGCAGAAAGAGGCAATTTGGAACCCCCCAGGTCGATGCCCAGGGATGCGCAGAGGTCCCCGCTCAGGTCGCTCCGCGCAACTGCTTTTCCAACCCTCCCGCCTGAGCCTCTTCCCCGCCTGCGGTCGGGGAGGACCCCGCGTGGGGGCGCCCGTCCCCCCGCGCCGCGGAGCCACTGGAGCCCAGGCGGGGATGAGCTGCGCGGGGACGCACGCACGCCCGCCCGGCACGCGCACACGCTCCGCTTGCGCCCGCGCGCTGCGCTCGCTCCCCGGCTCGCGGCTGAGACTGTTACCTCCGGCGGCCTCACCTTCAGAGGAAGGAGAGTCCCGTAACCCTCTCCTGGCCGTAACCGGAGACGGCTGGAGCAGGGGCTGCTGTGGCTGCGGCTGCTGCTGCTGCAGGCGGATACTCCTTCGCGTGTGCATCTCCTCGGCTCCCTGGAGTCGCGGTTGCCTCCGCTGCCGAGACCGAAGGTAGTAGGCGCTTTCTCTCACTTCCTCTTTCCCAGAATCAGGCCGGAACTCTTCTAGCGGGACTCGTCTTCTCGCCGGGGACTTTTCTTTGGCCACCCGGGGCTCGAAGTCGCCGTACACTTCTGGCGGCTCTTCGGAGAACCTCACTTCCCGCCGGCCGTGGCGCGACGGCGAAGGAGTTCCGTACGCAGGCGCGTCACTGCCGCCGCCATTTTGAGGGGCGAGCCGGCGCCTTCCCTCCCGTAGGGGGGCTCGGGGTGTGACGTACATCACCCATCCTTCCCTACCCGGCTCCGCCCGCCGCCCGTCGCCCGCCATAGTTGTTGACGTAGCTTGAGTCGATCGCGAAGGTGGTTTTGGAGTCCCTAGATTCTCCTGCCGTTGATGGCGACGACTTCTCGGGGTGTTGGGCGGTGGTCGCGGAGGTCAGGGGGGCAGTTGAGAGTCGCTGGGGCCGCCGCCTGCGTCGTCGCTGCTGTGCTGCAAACCCGCCTCTGGGCCCATGGTGTGTCCTGAGGGCTGTGGGAGAGGCAGTGCCTATGCCGGGTCAGCTGTTGCGGGTCACTCCCGCCTCCTGGCTGCAGGCACCAAAGAGGAGGAGAAGAGGGAGTACGACGTCGTTGTCCTTGGCCTTGGGGGAAGGAGGGAGGGAGGGGACGACGGAGAAGGGACAACTGGCTGGGCAAATTGCCTTTCCTAAACCAGCTGCTCGTGGCAACTGTTGCCCGCACGCAGGACACGCAGGTGCTGGCCCCCGGTTCCGAGTCTCTGGGAAAGGCCGAGCGAAAGTCGGGTGAAGTTTCTGTCCTCGCCCCCAGGCTGTTGCGCAGTTTTCCTGGAACCTTTTTGATAGACTGCTATCTTAGTCCTGCTTTTCCAAGTGTTTTAGTAGGAGTGAGGGTTTAAAGATACTTCTGCAAGTGCCATCTTTTCTTGGAAAAATTTTTAGTTTTCAGCTCCTTATGAAGGCAGTTAGCTAGTTTTACATTTTAAGTCACCTGTTGAGAGTGCAGAATCGTATCTACAGGCACACACTCGGTGGATTTCCATTTGCAGAATTTATGCAGTCTTATTCTTGGCTCTCTCATATGAAAGCTCCGCTCCAGTAGCACTGTTCAGAAACCTTGTTAGTGCTGTGTTATGGACATTGAAAAATAAACGAGTAGTTTGATTAAATAAGAGCAATGTAATTTTAACTTGTGATCCATTATTTTGATTTTGATTCTGGGTATGGTTTGATCTACTGAATTTGACTTAGGGTTTCCTGCATTTAGTTTACCGAATAAGAAAACATGGTAATAGCTATTTGTTTCACCTCTCTATACCATCTTAACAGATGTGGCTGATCTTGCAGATATTTAGCCAAATTTAGTCATGGAGAAGGTCAATATTTGGGAGAAAGATTAATGTTCCCTCAAACATACACACTTGCCTCCTTGGAGTTCTAGAATTGATTTTAGTGAGTAGATTTAAGATAAATTGTAATTTTGGGACCAGTTACAACGAATGACTCTGAAAACGTTGAAGGTGTTTATTTCAGGTATTTTATTTTTTTTTTTATTTTTTTTTTTTTAAATTTTATTTATTTATTTGACAGAGATAGAGACAGCCAGCGAGAGAGGGAACACAAGCAGGGGGAGTGGGAGAAGAAGAAGCAGGCTCATAGCGGAGGAGCCTGATGTGGGGCTCGATCCCATAACGCCGGGATCACGCCCTGAGCCGAAGGCAGACGCTTTAACCGCTGTGCCACCCAGGCGCCCCTATTTCAGGTATTTTAAATCACCTTAGAATGTTTTTCAGCGACTCATTTGCTTAAACTGGGCAAAAATTTCAATTTAATGAAATTTTCAGGTGTATTATGTTTTCACTAATAGTTCATAAATTTGGCCGCTGACACAATTAACATGATTTGGAGTCACTTAGGTTTGTCTGTTAGGTTTTGTCTGTTAGGAGTTTAGTTTAGTTTTGTGTGCAGTATGCAACATAGCCAAAGAAACTGGAGGAAGAATAACAAAGGAGATGCTACCTATTTTTTAAGCGTTTATTTTAAGGGAAAATTAAAAGTGTATTCTCTGTCAGCTTGGGTTAAATGAGAGTATTTGGAAAATTTGTGGGACTTAATTCTTCTCAGATAAAATGCTGAAAAGATTGATACTTGGTAATACCTGGCTTTTATTTGATTTAAGTAATGATTTCTCTATAAGGTGCCTATTATATTGCTCATTATTAACATAATAAAAGTTTCATAATGTAATAAAGGATATAAAATTTTATAGTATTAATATACAAAGTTCACCTTATGAACATTAATGCATATTAAGTACCTCTGTAAAACATTTATCAGTACAGTATCTATGTAGAAACTTGTATATAGACTTTTAAAGCTGGTTTGGGGACATATTAAAAAAAAATGACAAGAGGTTTTACATATTGAACAATCAGATAAGATGATCTTCATATTATTGAATAATCAGTACTGTTATACAAAATGTTTGTAAAGGCTTAGGAAAGAAACTAATGGCATTGGCTTTCCAAATAAATTGGGAATCTTAAAATCAGAGGCGTGGTAACTTTAATGTTAACACATACATTTGCTTAGGATTTTCCCTCTTTTGTCTAGGTAATAATACATATTCCTAGCTCTGCCATACTTGCCTCCCACACCTAGCAACCTTACAGATACCAACTTTCATCACTAACTGTGAGGTAAAACTAAACTCTTGTCAAACCAGATTTTCTGCTGTAGATGTTTTCCAAGCTATAAGGGTGGCCCAAAAGAGGTGACATTAGAAGCAGTAGATTCATAGCCAATAGTGTAAGAGACTGGTGAGGTCACCCAATACCAAGAAGGGGCATGAGCTCTGGATGTTAGACAATTACTTCGGGAATTTGAGATATATAGAGGAATTCAGTGGATCACAAGAGAAGACAGGTAAGAGAAGAAATGATTACAACAAGGAATTTAATTCATATATTTATCAAGAATAGATGTTTGATAAATGTATGAATTAATGTGTATACCTAGCTGTTATGCCTAGGTCTAGAAATCTAGTGGTGTTGACACTGGATTTCTAAAGCAACATTTTATTTAAAATAATGTAATTTTTGTATGTAAGTTTTTTGTTTAGGGTAAGCAGAAATCCAGTTACTGAGAAAGCATCTATCAATTCATTGTGCATAATCACATTTCTGGTCAGATACGAAAAGAACTTTATATCTTAGTAGAAATACAACATTGTTATTTTTAATAAGTTAAAGATGATTAAAATATTAAGAGAAACTAAAGTAGTAGCTAACTCCGTTTAGTCCCCATTCTCACAAGTGATAGGAAAAATATTTTATTTTATTTTTTTTAAAGATTTATTTATTTATTTATTTATTTATTTATTTGACAGAGATAGAGACAGCCAGTGAGAGAGGGAACACAAGCAGGGAGAGTGGGAGAGGAAGAAGCAGGCTCATAGCGGAGGAGCCTGATGTGGGGCTCGATCCCATAACGCTGGGATCACGCCCTGAGCCGAAGGCAGATGCTTAACCACTGTGCCACCCAGGCGCCCCGGAAAAATATTTTAAAGACAATACAAATGAAAGTGTCTAGCTGGAAATTAAAAATTAAATTCAGCAAAGTGAATGGGATATAATATTCTTCCACTTATTCTTTGTTGAATTAGAAATTGCAAATACTAAACAGCATTAAGCAAGTATTAAATTTTGTGATTTCTGCAGAAAGAGGATGAGAGATGAAGGGACCAAAAATCACCACTACATGAAGAATCATTAACCAAATAAATATTTGAATTTCTTCTTTGTACTAGACAGCCCCTGTTCTAGGTGCTGGGGATATAGCAGTGAAACAATAGACCAGAAGACAACTGTCCCTGCCTTGGAATTTACATTCTCTGGGAGTCAGATAAAAATCTAAGTAAAATGTATATTGGTCAGAAATGTTACGAGAAAAAATGAGGAAAGGGAAAGCAAGTAAGCTTTAAGAGGGATTTCTTCTGTGTTGTTTTGAGTTGGTGTTGGTCAGGAACAGGAATTTTAGGCCTTCTTGACTGCCCCTGAACGGTTATGTGTTCTAGGGTAAACTGTTGCCATGTTTCAATCCTCACATTTATAAAATTAATCAAAATAATAGCTATTTTTTATTTATCATTTACTACTGTCATTTAACAGATACTACTGTCATTTAACAGATACCGTTACGTTCATTAACTAGCACGTTTACTCACAATAACCTAACCGTATGTATTTAAGAGTCTTGTCCCCATTTGGCACGAGCAAACTGAGGTTTGGATTAAGCAACTCGAGGACACACACCTAGTAAAGGTAGAGACCGGGTTCGAAGTCACGTCTGATTGATGCTTGCCATTACTGGGTAGTGCCCCTCACTGAGTTGATTCCACGGGTTGTTCCAGCCCGTAAATTCATAAAGGCTAGAGTTGGTGGTGGTTTTGCAGAGAGTTCCTGTGGAACTTGAGGGGAACCGGACCCGGGCAGTTCTGTTGCGCGCACTCACCACGCCCCTCGCCCCTCGCCTGGGCTCCTGTGGGTGGGTGGGGAGTGGAGGAAGGGGGGTGCGCACTGGGTTGGAGGAGGGGCGGGCCGACTACCAGTCCCAGCATTCCGCGGGCTCCTCCCCTCCCCGGGGAGGTCATGTCACGTGGACAGGGACTGGGACGACGTTCTGATCCGCCGCCTCGGAGGAGGGGTGCAGCCTGGCGTCGTGGAGCAGAAAGAACACCCGAAGGGCTCCCCTGACGTTGACAGTTTAAGACCCTACTAGAATTTGTAAGTAAGTAAAATGTATATACAACTTTTCCATATGCTAATATTTGATCTGATATCTTCTTTGGAAAGATTTTTCCTAAATGATCCTTCCCCACCCCCACCTCCCTACTGCAAAAACCTTAAACGGAGCAGTTTGGGGGCATATTTTTGTTTTGGAGTAAAAGAAGAGAAATCAAATCTTATAAACATTAAACAGATTAAGGTGGGAAAAATGTGTCGTGTGGACTTCTAGACGAGAAGCAGAATTCCTATAAGACTCAAAATATAAACGGGAAATCGTCCAGTGCAGGTGACGATTACTCCCTTTACCTGCGTGCCTAACAGGATCTCATTATTCGTCATCTTAATTCTTATAAAATAGTACTCTCCTCACACCTTTTTTAGCCATAATGGTGCTAAAAAGGGCGAAGTTTGAAGTTTTGGTTAAGACCGTACAATTATTTTGTTTACGTATTTATATATATATATTCTCAACTGCATTTAATACCCATTGTGGAAGTTTACCCCTTTTTCCTTCCTTCAAGAAGGTGTATAGTATTATATCAGTAGTGCTTGTTAGACTTTATACATAGATACAGGAGTTACCTTGCTCTGGTTCTGCATACTGCTTTTGTTTCAGTTTTACCTGTCTCTAGGTCTTAAAACATTTTATTTTGGATCTGTATGAGAAATCCTCTCCTTTCTCTAATTTTTTTTAAGAATTGGGACTGTGATAGGGGCAGGGAAAAGAATCAGGGCCATGGAATCTATCCATATTTATCACTTTTATTTTTTAAGCACATGATTAGCATATACATGGCCAGTGGAAAATCATTTGTTGAAAAAAGGAACTTCATGGTAGAAGAACGGACAGTGTTTTTGGAAGCGCCCTATGTGGATTACAACGGTTTGAAAACTGACATTTGCTGCGGAAACTTTAAGTGAGATGTCTCCTCAGTAATTCTGACTATGCTGAAGGCAGAGACCATGACTTGATTACCAGTTTTACTGCTGGTTCATCACATAACCATGAGTGACTCAACTGAAGAGTTATTTCATTTATCTTGTTGTTAGCATAGAGATAATACTAGCCTGAGAGCTCCTGTAACTTATGAATAGAGGAACTTAAAAATTTAGCTAATAATATTTGAGAATTTGGGGGCATTTTAATAATGTTTTGTGTCTTGTATGTAATTTGTTTTTGCCAAAGAAGTTATTTTAAACCATATACCTTGGAAATCCACATTTCTCTGAAATGCCACTTGAATTTCCGGGAGGGAAGTTTGCTCAGAGAGGCCTTATCTGCTTTCTGCTGTTTGTCATTTTGCATGAAGAATTTAATTGTGTTAAAATTTGTTAGTAGTCTACATCTCATGACTATTGTGTCTCACAAGATATAAGTCTGTATAGTGACTATACTTTAATGTAAGTATCGCACACCAAATCAAGCTTTTTGTAAATAAAGAATGATGTCCCCAACATTGGTCGTAAGTATAGAGTTTAGAGTTAGAGCCGAGTTTGAATTCCTTGTTCTGTCAGTGTGATTTTGGGCGGGTTGCTGTATTGCTCTGAGCTCCTTTCCTCATCTGTAAAGTGGAAAGTCATAGGGTTATTTGGAGTATTAAATGGTATAGTTTAAGGACTCAATAGATGGAAACTTAATAGGGCTACTTTCCTCTTTACTAACACTGAAAGAATTGGTTTATGATTTTGATAATCAGAATAGAAAGGAAGAAAATTCACCTGTAATTCTACTACCTCAACAGATTAAATTTTTTTTTAATATACTCTCATTTAGTCCTTGACCATAGGTATACGTAATATAAATGTAATAATCTTTTTGCAAAAAGAAAAATATAAAAGTTTGGTTTGTTACCTTCTGAGAGTTTTGCTTTAGATATATAAATAGAGCCGTCTGGGTCTGCCTTTATTCTGATCTACCAGTAGAGAAACAGCAGAACTTTCTGTTAGCACAGTTTCCACTTGCTCTCCCCATTCCAAAAAATAAAACCTCTAGTAGCAGTGTTACTTAATAGTTCAAATAATAATAGTTTTTGAAGGCTTCTTTTGTGCCCTCATAGTGGCAAATGTGGCACATTATTTCTTTAACCCTCACAGTGCCTCTTTTACGTAGGTAATTTCTTTTTGTGGTTAAGAAAACGAAGGCACAGAGATAAGTTTAATGACTGCTCAGGCCCAGGCAGTCTGACTTTAGAGGACAGTGCTGCAAGGAATTTATTTGTGCAGCTTCAGTGTATGGATGTTAGGTCACATACGTAGGCAGGAATTGATCCTGGAGGCTGACTTAGAACTTCTTTTTACACAAGTGTAACAATATTTGTAACTGCTGTAACCACCTTAAAAATTTTTTATAGGAAAATAGTGAAGAATAGGGAAGTGTTGACTGAACAGATGAAGCATTCATTTGTAGTTTTATTAGTTGTGTCAGTAAAAGTATGATTTATATACAAGATGAGTTATTAAGAGTACTTTTTAAAATTAAACATAGGGTCTGCAGTGAAGGAAAACTTCTTCAAAGCAGTGTTTCTCAAACTTTATAGTGAAGCCTTAGAATCATTTGGCAAACCTCTTAAAACCTAGCCTGCACCAGCCTCTCCAAGATTCTGGGTAAAGTAGGTCTGGCGTGGGGTGCAAGAATTTGCATTTCTCATATGCTCCAAGATGATGCTAATGATTTCCAGCTAATAAGTTTAGTAAGGAAACAAATATTACTGGTGGCTTTCCAAATTGTTGGTTTGACAGTGAAACTTTGGTTTTTAAGGACTGTCCTTTGCCAAAAGGACCAAGGATTTTTTTTGAAACACAGTTGATTCCAGGGCTGAAGCAGGAAGCCTGGAACATCTTGTAGTGCTTGAAATTAGGGAAATGCTCAAAAAAGTTTGGGGGCTTGTTGAAAGGACACAGGAACCAACTTGAAGGAGCTTCTAATGGCCAAAGTTGGAACAATTTGAACGACAAAATTGGATTTTAAGGCATGGAATAAGATAAGTGTCCATGTTGAATGGATGTAGTTGAATAAACAAACGGGAGAAGGGACAACTCTTTCTTACTGAAGAAGTCCTGTGAATGAATGAAAACAAGAAATAGAAAGTCATCAGGCAAATAGCACTGTAGTAATTATTGCAGACAAAATCCACCTGTAATACTAGTGGATGGATGTTTCAGGAAAATGAGGATATCTCTTTAAGATAATTATTAGCTGCAAAAACTAGTAACTTGGCAGTGGAGATACCATCCATATGAACCCAATGATTGAAGTTAACATCACCGGTAGTAGGACGTGGACATCATGAACTCAGTGATACAATGCAGTTAGAAGGATACAATATCATTTCTGTGGTGTTACTCCTGCCAAAAATGCAATCTGTTCATCTTTCTGATCATGAGAAAACAGTATACAAACCCAAATTGAGGGTCATTTTACAAAGTAAGTGACCGTTATTATGCAGAAGTGCCAAGGTCCAGAAGACTAAGTTAGTTCACAAAAGACAAACTGTAAAGACTAAGAGACTGTCACAGTTTAGAGATTCAGGAGAATTAACAACTAAATGCAATATGAAATCCCAGATTGGATCTGGAACAGAAAAAGGACATTAATGGAGAAACTAGTGAAATTTGAACAGTCTGTAGTTTAGCTGATTTGTACCAGTGTTAGTTTCTTGTTTGTTTGTTTTTTTAAATTTTATTTATTTATGAGAGAGAAAATAATACTGGCATATTTGACAATAAATACGGTGCAGAGGAATGGGCAAGACTTAGAAACTTAGTTTTAAACACAGACACAAATAGCTGGTGTAAGTAGAAGTACCTGAACTTGGCAGTAGGTCCCACTATTGAAAGCTGTGTATTAACCTTAAAGTTTTTACTGCTGATATTTGAAATTGAAACTGTAGATAGAATTTGAGCCATGACTTTTGGTCCATTAGGGCAAGGTCGATTGAAATGTATGAATAAATATCTAAAGCAGTTGTTCCCTTTTTAGGGTATGCTAGCAATCCACACATATGCCTGTTTTTTCTGTCAGTTCATGGAGTGAGAGGAGAACATTTTGGCAGCTGTTTTCTAACTCAGGATCATTTTTTTTTGTTTGGCTCATGTGTTCTTCATAAGAGGGAACAGTGTATGTGGTAAGTCGTGCTGAAGATTGTCATCCGTATGTCTTCTCTCACTGATTTCAGGACTGCCAAATTAGAAATAGTTCCTCACAAAACAGTCTGAAGACTTTCTAAGGAGCATTTATTTTCATAATGTATTTTTAACAAAATTATTTTAGATTATGTGAATTTAAAAAGAAGATTCCTGTTTATCCCCATGCTCCTTAATCTCCTGTCATATAAATTCGAAACTACTTACAAAATATGAAACTTGAATGGTTTGACTTTGTGTATGAAATTTACCAGAGAAATGGTCTCATATAAAAAATAGATATTTTTGATTATTGGTTAACCTTTAGAATATAATACTCCATGAAAGAAAATAATTAAAATGGGAACTCAGGGTTTAAAGCATTTATATTTTTTCTGTGTATCTGCCTTCTGGTTTTATATATTATATGAGGAGTTAGCGGAGGCCAGATTCTAAGGGATATGTTTGCCTGGAGAAGTCACCCCAATCCTGACTCAGTCTGAGACTTACATTATCCTACCATAAAAAGAACAAGAGAATTTTTGTCTGTCAGAGGCAGATTTGAGCTTGCTTACTAACATCCACTCAGGAAATAGCAAAGAACGAAATAGAATCAGAGTATTTAGAGAAGATAATTATTTAATATGTATTAAGCTGCCATTATTAGTAGACAAAAATTTCAGTGGATTAGCGTTGCATTTTCATTTTGCAGTTAAAGTGCTATTTTCTAAATTTTCTCCTAAATTTCTCCTAAGTTTTGGGAAGAATCTTAAATTTACTGTAGTTCTTACACACAAAAAAACCTGATTTATGTTTTCTTTTTGTATAGCATCTGTGCAGTAGAGGAATTCTTTAAACTTTAGTTTTTATCCACTGTTGCTGGTTAAAAGGTTTGAAAACCTTGCTGCTTCTTTGGGCCTTCCAGAATTTCCTATGAACTGTACATGCAGTCTTTTAATATCTATCTGAAGGCCTTTAGCCTTCACCCAAAGCATTGTTTCCAATCTGGATTCCTGGATGTCTGGAAGTCCTGTAAGATTTTTCTCTATGTAGCCACACAGTACTTGGCATTGAGCCAACTACATGGTTGGTTTTCTAGTAACTTAAACAATTATGTTTAATAATCAATAGAGAAATGGTGGTTTCTCAAGGTATTTTCAGCATTTTCACAAGCCTGATGGTAATCATATACTTACTTTAAATCAACTGCTTTTAATGTAAGCTAACAAGTTGAGGAAGGAAACAAATCCAGAGTATCTAAATCTTTCCAAATTTATGATAGAGGCATTTTGAATATTTATCTGTAGTTAAAATACTGAAAATTCCTAAACTAGGGCTAGTAACAGTAATTATCTAACTTCTTTGTTAGAAGTTTTGATTGGCAGATTGACATTAGCAGATGTCGATTAATAAAAATGAGAAAATGAAATTATTACAAGAATACTGGTTGTTTGCACATCCTTCCAAAATGAGATCTGAGGAGGGTGTGCTGGAATAAAAATTAAATTTGGTAGTAAAATGATTAGGAACCATTAACAACCTAATGGTTTTTGGGAGTCTAAAAGTATTCTCTTTCCAGAAAAAAAGTACATGTGTACATAAAAAATCTTGATGTAATTTCAGGGGATTCAGGACTCCCTAAACCTATCCTAGATCTTTTTGTGTGGAAGTGGAAAATTGTGGTAGGTGATTTTCTCCACCCCCACCTCTGAAGAGTAGCAAACACCATGGAAGAGTAGCAAACAGCTTGTGAAGGGGCTTTTTAAAGCTTAACTGTTGCTGCTTCAAAAAGGGGGTATCTTTAGTAGCTGAGAGTACAGGCTCTGGAACCAGTCTGCCTGGACTCAGATACTGATTGCTTTGCAGTGACCTGTGACCTTTGCAAGCTGCTCAACCTCTGTTTCCTTAACTATAAAATTGATTATTGTAAGGATTACGTTAGTTCATACATGTAAAGTGCTTAAAACGGGTAGTGGTACTTGGTGTTATTGTTAGTAAGCATTATTATCTCACAGACCAAGGATTACTGGGGACTACCAGGCCACGTGAGGTACTCTGGGCTACAGCTTACTTGGAGGAAGGGTTCCTTTTTCTAATTTAGTACAAAGGCACCATGTGAAATAAAATCCTTTCACATGGATACATGCCTTTGTGGGAATATGCCTAGATAAACTTTCTTTTCCATACCAACATTAGGTAGGCTTCTTTTATTTCTATGAAGAGATAGCTGCTTACAATTTTATGAGAAAAACGAAGATCTACATCCTTCCATTTTTTTAAAAAAAGATTGTATTATTTATTTGAGAGAGGGAGGGAGCACAAACCGGGGAGGGGGGAGTGGCAGGGGGAGAGGGAGAAGTCCGCTCCCCATTGATCAGGGAGCCCAATGTGGGGCTCCATCCCTGGGCCCTGGTATCATGACCTGAGCTTAACCGACTGAACCACCCAGGTGCCCCCCGATGTATAGCCTTCTGTAGGCTCTTTTTTCCTCTGTATATTAGTTACCCTCTGGGCAAAGTAACTACTGCTGCTCTTCTTGTCTACACTGTGGAATTTCAGTTTTCCTAAATCTCTTTTTCTAACTCATTGCTATTTCCACTCTACTCTATTTTATTTTATTTTATTTTATTTTATTTTATTTTATTTTATTTTATTTTATATATTTTAAAGACTTTATTTATTTGACAGAGATAGAGACAGCCAGCGCGAGAGGGAACACAAGCAGGGGGAGTGGGAGAGGAAGAAGCAGGCTCACAGCGGAGGAGCCCGATGTGGGGCTCGATCCCATAATGCTGGGATCACGCCCTGATGCTAAGGCAGACGCTTAACTGCTGTGCCACCCAGGCGCCCCTCACTCTGCTCTTTTTTAAAATTATAACATATTGAATAAAGATTGTGTAAGCCATTAGGACTTACGATACAGTGAACCCTTGTACCTCCACTGAGTTAAAAAAAAAAAATCTTAAAAAAATTTTTTTAACTTAAATTCTATTAACTAACATATAGTGTTATATTATTAGTTTCAGAGGTAGAGTTTAGTGATTTATCAGTCTTATATAACACCCAGTGCTCATTGTATCACATGCCCTCCTTAATGTCCATCACTCAGTTACCCCATCTACCCCACCCCCCAAAATTATCTTTGGTGCTTTGTATGCCTTCCCCAATCCTATCCCCTTTCCTCTCCCATCAAAAGTAATGATCGTCCTTGTGCTTACCTTCTTTTCTTTATAGTTTTATTGAATATTCCTAAATAATGAAACTTTACGTAAATGGAAACTGTTTAAGTGTGTGTGCGCGGAAGGGGGTGTTCTGCTACTTTTTTTTTTTTAGCTTAATATTCTTGAGTTTCGTCTGTGTCTGTATGTACAGTATTCCATTGTACAGCCATAATGAGGTGTTTTTTCCCCCCACCACTACAGTAAAGCAAATATCTCAATAAAGGGAGTCAAGTCAGTTTTTTGGTTTCCAGTGTATAGAAATTATATTTACACTATACTATAGTACATTAATTGTGCAATAGCATTATGTTTTTTAAAATGTATATACTGTAATTAAAAAAGTAATTTATTGCGGGGAGCCTGGGTGGCTGCATCAGTTGAGCCTTCCTTTCATGAATGA
The DNA here is from genome assembly GCF_002007445.2 of Ailuropoda melanoleuca. Taxonomy (NCBI): domain Eukaryota; kingdom Metazoa; phylum Chordata; class Mammalia; order Carnivora; family Ursidae; genus Ailuropoda; species Ailuropoda melanoleuca. The sequence continues at coordinate 89,639,773 of NC_048225.1, forward strand.
TTTCTCTGTAGCATGCAATCCTGTTTGACAGCATTTTACCCACAGACCTTTTTTTAAAATTGGAGTCAATCCTCTTAAACCCTTCCACTGCTTTATCAACAAAGTTATGTAATACTCTTAATTTTTTGTTGTCATTTCAACAGTCTTCATAGCATCTTCACCAGGAGTAGATTCCATCTCAAGAAACTACTTTTTTTGTTCATCCATAAGAACCAACTCCACATCCATTAAAGTTTTATTATGAAATTATAGCAGTTCACTCACATCTTCAGGTTTGACTCCTAATTCTAATTCTCTTGTGATTTCCACCACATCTGCAGTTACTTCCTCCACTGAAGTCTTGAATCCCTCAGTCATCTATAAAGATTGGAATCAGTTTCTTCCAGAATCCTGTTAATGTTGATTTCAGCCTTTTCCCGTGAATCAGGACTGTTCTTAATGGCATCTAAAATGGTGACTCATTTCCAGAAAGTTTTCAGTTTACTTTCAGGGGAATTATTCTCTATGGCAGCCATAGCCATATTTCTGAAATAATAAGACTTGAAATTCTAAATTACTCCTTGATTCGTGGGCTGCAGAATGGGCATTGTGTTAGCAGGCACAAAAGCAACATTAATCTCATTGTCCATCTCCCTCAGAGCCCTTGGATGACCAGGTGCATTATTAATGAGCAGTAATATTTTGAAAGAAAGCTCTTTCTGAGCAGTAGGTCTCACCAGTGAGCTTAAAATACTCAGTAAACCATGTTGTAAACAGATGTGCTGTCATTGAGGCTTTGTTTTTCCATTTATAGAGCACTGGCAGAGTAGATTTAGCATCATTCTTAAGGGCCCTAGGATTTTTGGAATGGTCAGTGAGCAACGGCTTCAACTTAAAGTCACTTCTGCATTAGCCTCTAACAAGAGTAGGCCTTTGAAGCCAGGCACTGATTTCTTCTCTCTAGCTCTGAAAGTCCCAGATGGCTTCTTACTCCAATAGAAGGCTGCTTTAGTCTGCGTTGCAAACCTGCTGTTAGTGTAACCACCTTCATTAAGTAAGTTAGCTCGATCTTCCGGATGACTTGCTGCAGCTTCTACACCAGCACTTGCTGCTTCACCTCGCGCTGTTACGTTATGGAGACGCTTTTTTCCTTAAACCTCGTAAACCAACCTCTGCTAGCTTCACACTTCTGCTGCTGCTTCCTCACGTGTCTCAGACTGCGTAGAATTCAAGAGAGTAAGGATTTTGTTCTGGATTAGGCTTTGGCTTAAGGGAATGTTGTGGCTGGTTTGATCTTCATTCCAGACGATTTAAACTTTCTCCATATCAGCAAGAAGGCTGTTTCACTTCATTATCATTTGTGTGTTCACTGGAGCAGCACTTTTAATTTCCCTCAAGAACTTTTCCTTCACATTCACAACGCAGCTGTTTGGTGCAAGAGGCCTTGTTTTCAGGCTATCAGCTTCGGACTTGCCTTTCACAGTAAGCGTAATCATTTCTAGCTTTTGATTTAAAGTGAGAGGCATGCAGCTCTTCCTCTCACTTGAACATTTAGAGGCCATTGTAGAGTTATTAATTGGCCTATTTTCAATGTCGTCGTGTGTCCGAATAGGGAGGCCCAAGGAGAAGGAGAGAGATGGGGGAACAGCCAGTCGGTGGAGGAATCAGAACACACACAACATTTACCAAGTTCACTGTCTTAGATGGGCATGGTCTCGGATACCCTAAAACGGTAACATCTGTAACATCAAATATCACTGATCATAGATTACCATAGCAAATATGATTAATAGTGGCAAAGTTTGAAATATTGTGAGAATTTCCAAAATAAAACAGAGACACAAAGCAAGCAAATGCTGTTGGAAAAATGATGCCAACAGACTTGCTTGATGCAGGGTTGCCACAAGCCTTCAATTTTTAAAAATACAGTATCTGAGAAGCACAGTAAAGGAAAGTTCAATAAAGCGAGGTATGCCTGTACCTCGATTTATTTATCCATTTTACTGTTCATGGCCATTTTGGCTGTTTTGTTGTTGCACGCAGTACTACCATGAATATTTTCATTCATGTGTTTAAGCACAAATGTGCAAATTTTCTAGGGTGTATACTTAAGAGTGGAATTACTGAGTTATAGGAAACAGATATCTTTAGCTTTACTAGATAATACCAAATTAATTCCAGAAGTGGTTGTACTAATTTATGCTTCTGTGGTATAAGGATTCAAATTATTTTTTTGTTCTTTTTATGCTTATTGGGCTTGTACAACAGTAAATAAAGACAAAAAGCACTGTTCCCAGGGAGTGTATGTTTTCGTAGAAACAAATAGCTAAAATATTTAATATATCAAAATGGAAATTATAAAGCAACGAGAAGAGGATGTTACCTTGGCTGCTCTTGGATCCATATGGGAATTAGAGATTGAGGAGATGAAGTACAACCAGGAAGCCTTGGGATTCGTTTAGTGGTCAGCATAAACAGAGATAGAGGTATGATGAGATTGGTTGGTCCTGATGCTTTCAAGCCATAACAGTGGCGAAGCTGTGAGTAGGGGTGGGAGTGAAGTTTAAGAATCGTGCTGGGAGCATTTTCAGGAGGGCTTCTTCACTCATCTATTAGTGGTAAGGCTAAGGAATGATCGAGGAGGCTGGTGATAAGTAATCTTATTCTGAGTACTTAATTCTTTGGGGTCCCCTTTTGACTCTTGCCCATAGTGGTTTAGAGGACCAGGGGAGGGACTGTCTTGTCTGAAACATAGGGAACACTAGAGTTCTCTTAATTTGGGAATACGTGGAGCTCTGATGCTTGTTCGCTGTTGAAGTTGGAGAAATGAAAGGTGGGGGACGGGTGGATTTATTCTGAGTATTTGGAGCTTTAGGGCTCCCTCTTGACTCTGCCAGTGGAAATGTGGAATCCTGGGGGTGGGGTGGTTTTGCCTAGAGTATGTATAACCCCAGTCATCAAACTTGTTAATTTTTGCCAGTCTGGTGGATGTGAAATAGTATCTTGTTGTGATTTCAATTGCATATCCCCTTTTCACTCTAAAAATCCAAAATTCTTTATCTTTTCAATGTTAGACTTAGCCATATAACTTTACTACTAACTTTTATGTTGAACCCCATGGTTATGTGGGTTTTATTCATCATCTATATGTTCCATGTACTAAACATTCAGGATTTCCCAGTTTAACAACTGAAACTTTCACTGTGGTGGCTCTCTTGTCAGTAGACTGTCAGGGAAATCTGTTATGCCCTGTATTGTCACCACAAAGGTTATTGAGTCAGGAACCCTGCCATACCTTCTGTTAACTTTGCCTGAAGAGCTGAGTTGGTAGCCCACACCGTACGTACATTGTTACCTAACCTCAAAAAATACTTCAGTGTACCTTCACTGACTCTGGCTCACCTCATCCTGGGCTCTCATCAGAATAGGAGCCTTGTGTTGCAGCACTGTGTGAGGCTCTTCGGTTGCCTTTTACACTTGCCATTTTAAAATCTGAGAATCACAGCTACTGTTGATAGTCTGAAAGGAAAATGCTTTGGCTGACCACAACTAAGGCTGTCATTCCTCTGCTTTTCAGGCCAAATCTTTATACAGTTTTAGCACTCACGCCTTCCCCAGTGTCTCTACGTGCTCTCACAGGATCAAGCCTCAGAATTCACAAAAAGAACACTGGAGAAAAGCAAGGTATATGTCGTATTCTGATATGTAGCACTCTCTAGGTGGCTCTGTAGTTTTTCATACATTCTAGAACCCCACCTTTTATACCTGTTATATTCAGTGTTGTGAAGGAGTATAAAAATAATGATAACATATGCAAATTCCAACTGATTTTTTAAATACTTTCCAGGAATTGCTCAGAACTATTGCTCAAGACTATACCTTACTTGCTTTCTTAAATATATAATGTGCATAAACCTATAAAGATAGATGTGGGTAATGAGACATACCCCTCTTGGTTTCTTTTTCAGTCTTCAAAAGGATTTCCTCCCAACTTCCTAGAGTTAGCTTTTTAGAATATTTCCTAATGATTTTGTAAGCATTTTCCTGAATGGAGTCAAGTCTGTTATAGAAAAGCTGTCACCATTGTTAATATTATCCCACACATTATAGGAATACCATATATGGTACCCATTTCACAGAAAAGGTACACGAGAAATCTCAGAGTTTTACTAGATTAAACATGATTGTATAGACTTTACTATTACTGGAGAGCAGAAGGAGTTAGAAAAAAATACAATCCTAAAAATACTAAGGTAGTACAAAATTTTTTTTTAAGATTTTATTTTTTTATTTGAGAGGGAAAGAGAGAGAGAGAGCACACATACATGAGCAGGGGATGGAGAAGCAGACTCCCCGCTGAGCAGGAAGCCTGATGTGGGGCTCAATCCCAGGACCCTGGGATCATGACCTGAGCTGAACGCAGACACTTAACCAACTAAGCCACCTAGGCGTCCCAAGCTATTACGAATCTTAAGTGAACTAGAACCCTTCCTAGTGCCCAAAATAAGCATAAAAATAAATCCCAATGGATAAATTGGTATGAACTCCCCTATGAAATTGCCATGAAGAGATCCACAAGACAATTTTCATCCACCTTGACTGGCCCAAATGATTTCCAAATGCATGTTTCTAAATAATATTGTGAGCAACTCATAGCCCATATGAGTCGTCTGAAGTTTTATCATTTACAGGTATGTGAAGCATTCCTAGACACTTCAGCCAAGTGAGCATCAACTACTTCTCTGTGACTGGGTCCTGATTAAGGTCCTCCCAAGAGAGACTTCATTGGATCCACGCTCAAGAGGACTCTACCAGGTTTTCCTGACCCCCTACATCGCTGTAAAGTGCCAAGGCCTTAAAACTTGGGTACGTGTATTACAACGGCAAGTGCCAGCGCCCACAAAAGACCCATTGGACCTGTCAGCTCCTCTGTTTCACCAAGCAGACATAATAACTTACCAGCAAAGCAGAGTAAGCCAAGTGCCTCTGCATGACACCACCAGCTGATAACACACAAGAAAAAATAATCAATTTAGACTAGAGCCCTATCTTTCCTTGAGAAGTTGGGATTTGAAGGAGCTATTTTGAGATCTGTGCTGCTAGTGAGTGACTGATAACATTATAGACTGAATCGGTCCCCTGAGTTCAGAGACTGAGTTGCAATTGAGTGAAAAATAGACAACGAAATCTTGAAGAATTGCACGGAGGTGCAAGCCAAATTTAACTCCGGTCGCCAAGTATTGTTGGTTGGACTGAGAAATTGCAAAACCAGACCTGTAATAGGACTGGTTATTTGGGTATCTCTTTTTGTCATTGTTGCCTTTTACTGTTACATTGCTTTCTGTGTTAATCTCTCTAGGCCCAGATGTTCTCGGATAATTCACATTGCCCGGACTGTGGACAACAGTGGTTTCCTAGTTTAGAACTAGGACATTGGTTGTACCAGACTGAACTTGTTGAAAATGAATGTTACCAAGTATTCTTAGACCGTATTAACAGAGCTGATTATTGCCCTGAGTGTTACCCTGATAATCCTGCTAATAGAAGCCTTGTTCTTCCTTGGTCTTTCCCACTTGAATGGGCTCCCCAAAATCTTACTAGATGGACCTTTGAAAAAGCTTGCCACCCGTTTCTTCTGGGTCCTCCACTGGTCAGAAAAAGGATACATGACTCTAGAGTAGCTGGCTTTAACCCTGCATTGCAGTTAATCTTGACCAGAACAGACAAAACCTTGAACAAAAAACTTGGCCAAAACAAGTAACTTCTTAAGCAATCAAAATCATGGAGACTCTAGAGTTTGTACTAGTAGCCCAAGGAAGAATGGGAAAATGACTCCTTTCTAAATCTGCTCTAGACTGTCACTACGTTGGGGAACTGCTTAAATTGTTGGATCTGCTCCCATCGTCTACACGTATTATTTTGTTCAGCATGGAATTTAATCAGTATTCCAGCCACACCATTCATCTAGAACCAGTCTAATCTATGTTCCCTATGTTTTGGAATTAGCTTTCCCATCCTAAAAAACTCCACAGCCTTATCATGGACATGACAGGATAGTCCTGGAGGAGAGGCCCTGTACTGTGTGTACCATAATGATACTTTTAGTGGGAAAGCATCTTTGTAGCTGGATTATAGATTATTCCAGTAAAACAGCTAGATATTTTAATAAGAAACCATTGTTCTAAATTCCACTTCTTATACATTAACCAGAGGTAATATCTGTATGGGATACACACAAACATCCAGAAATGCCACTGTCTTTACTTACTTCACTCCACATAAGCAGAGGCTATCCTGTTTTTTGTGGCAACTGAATTTAGAATGTCCTCCCCTAGAAATTGAAAAGTACTTGTACTATGAGATAGGTGACAAAAGGAGTTATCAAGCTTGACTCCATAGACACTATGAACAGTCTACAGGAAGCATCTTTCTGAGAACGAAGAATGTCTTGCTGGACATTGACCACATTCTGGCCTTCATTTGTTGATGAGAATCACGGAACTAGAGTATAGGAGAAACTTAGAAAAACCTATTGAAAACATCTCTGAGGCCACTGAACAATTTTTAAATTCCACTTAAGATACTAGATAATCTAGTGCTTGTGTAGCAGCTCAACAATGTTTCTAAGGTCCCAGGTTCTTTCTGTTCTTCCCGCTGGGATTCTTATCATGGTGGCTTTTTGTCCTCATTGAGTATAGTGTGGCTGTTGCTGTTCAGACATTTCATTCCCAATCAAAGGCTGGAAGTAGGAGGCAAAAGCTTTTTCCTTTCAAGTGTGTGTCTTTTATTTGGGGGAAAAAAGTCTTTCTCGAAAGTCCCTCACATATTTCTTCTCACATCTCATTAGAAGGTACTGGTTCACAAGCCTGGGAAACCTGGCAAAGGGGAATGGGGTTAGCAGTGCCTGGGTGGGGTACATTGTCTCCCCTAAAAAAATCATGTCTCTTTTAAGAAGGGAGAAGGGAGGAATGAATGGCTGTTGGTATGCAACAAATCATGCCTGCCACATGTTGTGAAACCTAAAGTTATTTGTTCATCTGTATAAAGGATGTACCCCGGAGATCTACCCTGTATCTGCCTTTTGTCTATTGCAATGGAACTTCTCTCCTGTTACGTTGTTGAATAAACTGTGTGGACTGCTAAACTGAGTGAAGACTAGTTAGTTTATCATTAACTCTTGGTTAAGAACTCCTTTACTGTCCTAAAGCTCTTTCTAAAAAGTGAAAATTAGAGGTATTGCTTTTGATCAATAGTATTGGTCCTTAAATTTTTTCAAACACATACTGACATTCTACATATGTGCAATTTTAAGTATCAGCAAAATGTTTTAACCAAAGATTGTTTTAACCAGTCCCTCCTTTAAATAGTTAATAAAAAGTAAATGGATTTGTACTGTTGATTTCCAAATCAGTACCTGGATGAGCTTGTCAGAACATGCAGATTTCTTGATCTTAGAGAAATCTTGATTCCTTAGGTGGTTCACAGGGCCCGGGAATCTGCATTTCTAAGTAATGGTGCAGGAGATTGTTATGCAGGGGCTCTGTGGATACTTTGAGAAGTACAGTAGCAGCATCTCCTTGGTGTTTAGTTGTCTGGCTTCAAAGGATGAGAACCGAATACTCATAATACTGCAAGGTAGTGACAGTTATTGTAGTTTGCTAGTGCCACATAAGGAGGTTTCATGTCAGACTGCAGGTAGGTCACTGGATATTTCAGATTATAACTCAGTCACATATTTCTCAGTAACGTAATCAGGACCGTTGTAGTTCTGTGTGGTGTCATTATAAGCTTTGTGAGTATATGGGCAGGAGAAAGAATCAAAAATAATAAATATTACATTAAGAATACTTTGCCTTCAGACATGATTATATTATCACATACCTGTTATGTGGTCACCTCTCAGAGATAACATGGCAGAGTTCATAAAATTGAGCAAAGAAGAAAATTCAGAGAACTTTGTAACTCTTCAGCTGAAGTCTTCTTAGTATGACTTTACTTGGCTTAAAATATTCTAGAATGCTCCAGTTCATAATTATGAATAGTGAATTTTAAAGTATAAATATGTTCCTAAAATTAAGTCTCACAACAAATGATCTGGAGGGTTACCCACTGTTTTAGATTATATGAGCCATAGTAATCTTCATACTATGGCAGAGTTGATACTATCATTATTTATACATATTGGTGGCCATTTTTAAATGACGGTTATAACTACTTACAGTTATTTTATGCCAGACCTGGGAGTGGAAGGTTAAGAGACACGTGCTGGGGTCCTTAAGAAGGATATAATCTACTAAAGGGGAGGCTATCCTGGGCTGGGGGTGACTGAGTCAAGATTCATCTCTAAGTGATAGGAGAAGAAATAAGCCCAGGCAAGCAGGCAGGCATAAAAGAATTCCATGGAATCCGAAGAGTGTGGCAATCAGCATGATACACTTATCTGTAAGAGTGAGATGAGCCATTTCCCTTCTGTTTCTTCAGTCTTCCCTGACAGCTCTTGATTCTCCATGGAATCCTGAGAACGCAGCTCAAAAACTGCTTATTATACAGGAAAAATAATGGCCTTGCAGCCAGCTGACCTGTGTTTGTCTTCAAATTCTGGGACTGTTAATGACTTTGGACATTTTAACCTCTCTCTATCCAGTTTATCTGTCACATAGTAGTGCAGTAATAACCTACTTTATGCTGTGTGGGGCTTGAGTGTGATAATACATGCCAATCATATGGCACATACTAAGTCTTTAGGACTAGAAAAGGTACAGGAGAATGAGGCAGAAATTAGAACTAGGGATAAAGTAGAGTTTTAGTTTTAGAACAGGGATTAAAGCCAGTTGTTAGAGCTTGATGCTGAATTATTGAAAACTTCTGAAGTCCCTTCCGGTGAAGGATCAGACGAATTTTGGTACTGAGGTTGAGTGTGTAGTTGAGTTGAGTCAAATGGTCTTAGGTTTAAAGGTTAAGTCTACAGGGGTGAATGACCCCAAGCAATTCCTTGTCACATTTTTTAGGCCCATTTATAGTCATAATTATGGTAGATGTGATTGCTGTGTGATTTACTACATCACCTGAGACTTTCCACAACACCAAAATAAGCAGTTTGAGAAAAGTTGAAGGTTAGGTTATGTGTAGATTCAACCAGGTCATATGAGCTAGAGTCACAATTCAAAATTACATACAGGTCGCTTCGTAGTATGTTTACTCTAGGCGTTTCTGTTTTTTGTTTGTTTTTTAGTGTCATGGTTAAAACCTTGGGTCCCTCAGTCAGTTTGAGTTCCAATCCTGACTCTGCCTTTACTAGTTGTGTGTTTTTGGGTAAGGTTCTTAACCTTTGTGTATGTCCGTTTCCTTGTTTGTAAAATGATAAGAATATTAATGGTCCAGACATCATAGACTATTGTGAAGATTAAATTAGTTAATACATGAGGTGCTTTGGATGCTGCTTGGCATAAACAAGGCGCTCAATAAATGTTACTTATTATTTTTGTTGTGTATGTTTTGTATATTATCTCTACAGCAGAATTATAAATTGTTTGAGGGCCAAGAGATCTTCTTATCCCTAGAGCCTAAAATGACACCATTCATTAAAATAAAAGTGTTTAAAAATAGGAAAAAGATGTATGTACTTATTGGGCCCTGACTGCCATACATTTGTCTTGATGGCATTTATATCTAAATTACCATCTTGAATTGACTGATTCTCTTTTGTCTTTCTTAGCTGCTTAACTTCTGAATCTCTCTCTCTCTCTTTTTTTTTTTTTTATTTACCACTTAGAGGGGCCTGGGTGGCTCAGTCCATTAAGCGTCTAACTCTTGGTTTTGGCTCAGGTAATGATCTCGGGGTTGTGAGATCAAGCCCCACGTTGGGATTCTTTCTCTTTCTGTCCCCCGCTAATGCTCACTCACTCTGCACTCCCTCTTTCCTAAATCAATCAATCAATCAATCAATCAATCCTTAAAAAAATGATCACTTAATGTTGCAGATTCCAGTGCTTCCTGGTACCTGCCCCTTCTCTCTACCCCAGATCTCCCCTAGGTCTCTGTCCCATCCTTCCCTCCTACCTGGTCCCCATGGTGGAACCAGAGGTTTTCAGGATGCGTAGAGGTTGGGTGAAGTCCTGCTGCTCTCCTACTCCTGATTTTGTTCTCACGGGCAGCTTTTTCTTGTGTTGTCTCCTCCCAGCTGGTTGTGACAGAATGCCCAGGAGGCTGTGGTTGATGCGTACCTCCGTAACGTAAATTCATTGCTTGTAAGCTCAAAGAGTTAGCATTACAGACCCTGCCTTTTGATTCTTTTCTTTTCCTCGCAGAGGCTGATACATTTTATTACTCATTTAAAAAAGTTTTAACTACATCAAACATACAGAAAAGTCCAGAAAATAACATTCACCAGTTTCCCAGATCTAAGATATATTAACATTTTGCTACATTTGCCTCAGTTTTTTTTTTTTAAAGATACTTGACAGAGTTGGAACCTGTTCTTGTCCTTATCCTTTTCCTGTCTTTCCATCAGCAGAAGCAAGCACCAAATGGAAGTTGATGTGTATCCTTTCTGTTCATGTGTTTTTTATTTTATATGTATTTTTTTAAACAATGGTACAGAGCAATAAAAGAGAATTGACTGCTTTCAAAGTGTTATTATTCAGTAACATAGCCGTAACATACATAAGATGTAATATGCACCAGTTTGTAGAGCTCACCTTACAACACTTAACTTTAGTTTGTTGGAGTCCGCTGAACTTGGTTGTATTGCTGCAGTGCAAAGGTCCGGCAGTGTACCAGATAATGAACACATACCAAGTTGTCAAAGCATTACCATTGGTACAGTGAGACGGAACAGAAAGGATGCATCTTAAAAAAGCACAAGGCAATCACATTGGCAGAGGAAGTAGGCAAATTTGTGTCCCTACTTAGAGAAGTCCCAGGATACGGAAAGGAAGGCATCCCTCAGTGTGCCATCTGTTGCATTCTCCACAAAGGGAGAATAAAACTATTGCTTTATCCTGTTTAAAGCCCTCATATAGAGACTGTTAAAGTAAAATGATACAAGTTTTGCTGCAGGTTTCAGGGTCACAGGGAAGTGCAAATAGCTGCCAGTGATGCTGTGTTTTACTGAAGTGGCGAAATGAATCATAACCATTACGGGGCACCGAAAACCAACATTTCACAATTAAACTTGTAAGGGATTTGCTGAAAGAAAATATCTTTTGTGCCATACGAAGCACATTGGGTCTTCATCAGTTCCTTTTTGCAAAAGATACCATCAAAGGGATCTTTTTTTCGGACGTGATTATGGAAGGGTTTTTCCTACAGCTGCAAAACGTCTCCAGCATTCCCATTTTCCATCAGGATGAGGCTCTGTCTCACTTCCATTAATCAGGCAGAGGTTCGTAATGTACACATTTCCTCATGTGGATTGGACACTGCTCAAAAGGTTGACCTGCTTCGGGAATAGTGGCCTCAAGATCTCCCAGCTGCCCCACCATGTGACTACTTGGGAGGATGTGTCAAGAACCTCCGTGTTTATACCACTTCTTCCTTGTAGCCTTGAGGGAATACCATTTCAACTATGAACAGTGATCTGTTACAAAGGGCCTGAATGAAATGGGCTGCAGGAATGTGTGCCTCGTGACAAGAAAGGTATATACCCAGCATTTTGTAAGATTATAGAAAGATCTGTGATGGTTCCTTTTGCAGTGTTTCTTGGCTGCATTCTGGTTAGCAAGTAATACATTTTTAAAAGCATTCAGTTCTGTTTGTTGGAAATAAAGTTTATTGAAGGTGTTCTATGTGCAATAAAATGTACAGATTTTAAGTTTGATGACAAATGTAACCACCACCTCAATAAAGATATGAGATACTTTCCTGACCCCAAAAGGTTTCCTCATGCCCTTTTCCAGTCAGTATCCCTCCCCCAGGAACCACTGACCTGTTTTCTGTCACCGTAGACCATAGACAAATAACCATTTGCCTATTCTAGAACTTCATATAAAGGGAATCATTTGGCATAATACTCCTCTATGTGTGACTTCTTTTCACTTACACTTTTTAGATCTATCCATGTGGTGGTTTGTATCAGTAGTTCATATTTATGCCATTTGTTCACTTCTTTTGAATCACTGGTATAAATTTGTTTCTTAAATTGTATGTGAAAGTTATAGTACCGTTAGAAATTTTTGAGATCTATAATTCATTTTTTTAATTGCTACATACAATATTACATTGTAAGAATATACCACAATTTTTAAAAATCCACTTCCTTATTAATGGACATTTAGGTGGTTTTCTCATTTTTTCCTCATTTTAAGCAATGCTGCCACAAACATTGGTGGGCGCTTGAGGGAAAGTTTCTCGAAGGCATATATCTAAAAGTGCAGTTGACAATTTGTAGACCATGCGCGTCTTAACTGTACCAGATACCGCCATATTGCTCTCCAAAGTTGTAGTAACAGTTTACCTCATTGCCAGTAGGACTTTTCTGTATATCCAAATCCTCACCAACACCTGGTATTGCCTGACACAAATTTTGGCCAATCGATGGTTGTAAAATGCTACTGTATGTCATTAATTTGTTTTGCATTTCCTTGACTGCTCTTACTGATTTCATTAGAATGTTAGGTTTCCTCTTCGTTTTAACAATTTGTTAAAACTGTTAAACTCTTTTGCCCACTTAAACTGTTTTCATAGCATTATCTGTCTCTTCAGAGTCTTTGTGTATTCTGGACATTAATCCCCTTTTGATTATATGTGTTGCTGATATTTTTCTAGCCAGTAAATTTATGTTTTAATTTGATTTTGATGATTTGTATGGAAATTAACATTTAAAATGTGATCACATTTGTCAAATTTTCCCTTTATGGTTTGTGTATTTTATATCTTGTTTAAGAGAACCTTAAGATTATAAAGATATTCAGTATTCTCTTCTAAAAATTCAAAATTTTGCTCTTTACACTTATGTCTTTAATCTGAAATTGATTTTTGTGTCAGGTGGCAGGTAGAAGTCTAATTTTTTTCCCATTTAAATTGTCACTTGTCCTCAAAGTACTCATTAATCCATTCTTTCCCTTTGTCTCTTAGCCAATTTCCGTTACCTATGTGTGCATGTATTTCTTGACTACGTTCTGTGTATTCTCTTTGTTCTTGTACCATTCCCCTATCATATTTATGTACTATAAGTTTATAATAAGTCTTGATAGATTTGGCAAATATAGCCCCTCTCCCTTAGAATTATCTTTTTATTTTTCCTTCAGAATTATCTTAACTCTAATCCTTTACTGCTCTTTGTGAATTTTAGGGTTAGCTTGTCCGTTCTCTAAGAAACATACAACAATCCAAAAATTGTCTTGCAATTTTGTTTCAATATACAATGAATCTATAGATTAATTTGGAAAGAATTGGCATCAGTGGTTCAGAGTCTTACTGTCTATGCACATGATGTATTTCTCTGCTTGGGTCTTTTTTGTGTCCTTCAATAAAGTTTTATGCTTTTCTTCCTAAAGTTCTTTTTTTAAATACAGCTTTATTGAGGTATAACTTACATACCATAAAATTCACCCCACTTTAAAGTTCTTGCATATCTGTTGTTGGATTTATTACCAGGTATCTTTTAGTTTTTATTATGAAATTCCTGTTATTATGAATAGCATTTTTGCTTTCTAAAACTTTTGTCACTGGTGCATAGAAAAGTTTTACCCATAGTTTTCTTGGTTTGGGCTTGTAGAAAAAAATTGTTTTAAGAAATCTGAAAAAGACAGAGGACTTTTTATTTTCTATCATGAACTAGGATAGGAGAGAAGCCCTCATTGCAACATATGATGGTATGAAAAGGAGAGTTGGAAGCCCAGTCTGAGGAGATTGAAGAAGATAGAAGAGTGACCAGGAACTCTCCAAATCGGAGACATGCTCTGAATGTTCACACCAGCAGAAAGGAGGCCTGTCTCTAACTCCTCCCTTCCCTTCACGTTTACAATTGGCACCACTCTATACATTCATACATTTATTTATTCATATACTTTTTAATTAAAATAGGGGGTTCTTACTTTGCACTGGGCATTATACCAGGCATTTGGGATTAAAATTTTTAACTTGTAAAATTGAATTTTACGGAAGAGTGCTACGAAGAAGACATAAAGTTAGCTGGCTAGCCTCTCAGCTAGGCCATCAAAAATGGAACCCTTTCCAAACCTCTTTCACATATACTTTTGTATTTAATCCTCATAGCAGTCCTTAATCATTTTTACAGATAAGGAAAGTTAAGTAACTTTAGGTATTTTTATTCCTGACAAAAAAATGTGATTTAACTATAAAATGATAGAATATTTTATTAATTATGAATTGCCTCTGATTTTGATTCCTTTTGTATATAGTTCCTAATTTATACATTGGTCTTTGAGCACCACATGGAAAGGCATTGAAGAAATCTAAAAAGAATACTGTGAGAGAACCATGAAGAAGGCAGTGACAAAACTCCAAATGTTTATTTCCTACTCCTGATACCAAGGCAGCTGCCTTAGTTTGTAGGTGTTCTCCCTGTGCATTGTTACTTAGTAACGATTAGTGAAAGCTGCTGATAGGCTCAGAGATTTATGTGGTACAGAAATTGAAGAATAAAGGAAATCTGCAGTGATTAACTACAATGACTTAATTTCTACTCTTAGAATTACTTTTTATTTCATTTTCAAAGACGTTTTCTGTAAGATTCTGGTCATTTAGCTTTTTCCATCCTTTCAACACACTGGAATGTATTAGGAGATTATGGTATCTGTGCAAGGATAATAATCTGAAGCTTTTTTCTATTTGTGGGTCCTCGCCAAAGTCAGAAAGCATTTCTCCTTCACTAGAAAAGTTTCAAAGACGAACTATTACTCAAACTAAACAGATTGAATAAATAAAGCTGAAATTGTCATTTCTTCCATGTATGAATAAAAAGTTCATTTAATTTTTTTCATTTTATTTTAGTCACTGTGTAAATGCCTTGTTTCCTGGGTCCACGGGAAGCATGAGTCTGTTGGGACTTGGGACAAGAAGAAAACAAGACATCTTCACAAGAAAAACCAGACACTAACAAAAAGTATCCCAAAGTCTGAAGAGCTAGAACACAAACATGGCCGACAGAGGACTTAGGGATCCTGCCGAGGGTAAGACTAGTCTGTACAGCACTGGTCTGTCCAGGTTTGTAATGTAGGAATCTAGATCCATGCTAAGAGAAGATCTCAGATGACGGAAACCTGAGGTTTGGAAGTAAAAAAGTTAGCTTAATCGATTAGTTTGTTAGGATTATTCTTACGCTTTTGTATTTACTGAAGTCCACCACAATACCAGACCCGAATTATAAGGAAGATTAATGTTTTAGAGACTGCAGTAGTACAAACCTGTAGTATTGGGAAAATACATGCATCTTAGAGACAGTAGACTAATTTTTAGAGCTATATTTTTAAAAATCAAGAAAACTGATGTGCCATCTATTTAGAGATGTTTCAATTATAGGAAATATTTATTTATTTATTTTTAAAGATTTTATTTATTTATTTGACAGAGAGGCAGCCAGCAAGAGGAGGAACACAAGGAGGGGGAGGGGGAGAGGGAGAGGAAGAAGCAGGCTCCCAGCGGAGGAGCTTGATGTGGGGCTCGATCCCAGAACTCTGGGATCACGCCCTGGGCCAAAGGCAGACACTTAACGACTGCGCCACCCAGGCGCCCCGGAAAGATGAAATTTAAATTCTTCATCTTGCTTGTATATATATGTAGGAGATATATAATAGGCAAAATACGAAGTAGATATTTAAGAAGAGGGCAAATTTACTTAAACCTTTTTTATTAAGGATATTTCAAAATACTTATAAAAGTAGAGCACTATAATGAATTCCCATATGCTCAACATCAAAGTCCTTTTTTTTTTAAAAGTTTTTATTTAAATTCCAGTTAAAATACAATGTAAAATTAGTTTCAGGCATATACAGTATAGTGATTTCAACATCTGAATTTCAATTTTAACCTATATAATGCTGGCCTTTTATTTTTTTTAAGATTTTATTTATTTGTCAGAGAGGGAGCCTGCGTGTGCGCGCAGAAGCAGGGGAACAGCAGGCAGAGGGAGAAGAAGGCTTCCTGCCAAGCAAGGAGCCCAATGCTGGACTTGATCCTAGGACCCAGGATCATGACCTAAGCCCAAGGCAGATGCTTAACCTAAACTGAGCCACCCAGGCATCCCTATAATGCTGATCTTGTTGCCTGCCTTGGAGTATTTAAATGCAAATCCAAGGCATTATATCATTTTGTTTGTACATACTTTAGTTTACATCTCTTAAAGATGGATTTTTAAAAAAAGTAACTGAAATAGCATATCACGCCTGAAAAATATATTAATAGTTGTTACTTAATATCATATTTAATCAGTATGCACATTTCCCCACTTGTCTCAAATCTTCTTTTTTCTCCCTAATTTTTTTCTCCACAGTTGGGGTTTTGGTTTTGGTTTGATTTTTGTTCATAGTGGGCCACTCACAGCATTTGATTAATACATTTTTTAGGTAGCTTTCTTTTTAAGCTTAATTATAGAAAATGTCAGACATACATTAGAGTGGAGAAGGAGATGAGATGAATCCCATGTACCCATCAAATGGATTCATCTGCTGTCAACATATTATTTCATCTATTGTCTTGCTTCTTTCACCCATATTCTTGAATTGAGGCAAATTCTGGACATCATGTAAAAAAGATGCTTTAAAAAATTATCACAATATAGCATACTTAAAAGATGAATAGTAATTCCTTTGTTATCAACAAATATCTGGCATTTAAATTATCTGATTATCTCATAAATATTTCTTCAACAATTTATTCAACACTAGATCTAAACAGTGTGGTCACACATTGCATTTGGTTGATATATTTCTTCTCTTTAAGTTTCCCTTAATAGGTCACCCTTCCTTTTTTTCTTTTCTTGCTGTTATTAAAGAAACAAAGTCTCTTGTCCCTTTGAATTTCTCACATTTTGGGTTTTACCTATTATATGTCTGAGGCATGATTTAATATATTCCTCTGTCTGTGTATTTTACGGAAATTGGTAATTAGAATCTTGATCAGATACCAATTCATTTGCTTGGCAAGAATACTTCATAGGTAGTATAGTGTACTTCCCATTGCATTGAATTGGGAGGTTAATGATGTCTGGTTTTCCCTCTTTCTGTGATGATTGATTGATCAGTTGGCTCAGCAGTTTTGTCAGTCTGGTCCATTCATTATAAAATTTCTCATCGGCTTTTTGCATAGTGGCTTTAGTTGCTGTTGACGAGGATTGCCTAGATTCATTATTGCATTAGGGAAGAAGATGGATTTAATACAACCAAAAATTGGTTCTGTCATTCGAAATAGTTGAACATTAGTATTATTAGATTCATTAATACATAATAAGTTTGTCTTAATCACCTTTAGCAGAAATCAAGAGAAATAATGTTTAGGAAGAGTGCCTTGTAAACTCAAAATCTTTACATGTATTACTTATTATGAATCAGGGACCTTGTTAAACTACAAAAAAATAGGGAATTTTTTTTCAATAAAAATCATAAATTTTTATCTCAATAGCCTCTCAAAAGGATTTGAAAAATGACCCGTCAATAAGTTCTCAGGCACAGGAGACCACAGTCCCAGCAAGTACCACTGAAGAAGCTCAGACCCCAGACCCTGCCTCTGGCCTTAACGAAGTCCACCAAGAGGTAGAAATAATACATCAAGGAAGTGCAGACACAGATGATCCATCAGAAAGTCCAGATGGGACAGATCATGGGGACTGTCTAAAGGATAAAACAGAACGTGAGAACAACCAGAGTTCTCAGGAAGAACAGAACCCACCAGAACCCACCTGTTCTCCAAGTGACGGGGTAGGAAGAGAAGACGCACTCTTAGGGAGCAGCTCTGCAGCCCTGCCCAAGGAAGTGGGCAGCGGACCTGGAGTTTCACCGGAGCCACCTGCCATAGACCCTCAGGAGGCCCAGACCCCTGAGTGCTCCCCCGCAGAGCCGGAGAGCCAGGGTGCTGTGAGGAGGCGACTGCCAACACCAGGTGAAGGAGCCCCTTGGACTTCTGTTTTGTATTGCTCTGTTACTGAGAACACAGCATAGGTCAGGGTCCTTCTTTTTAGAAAACTTCTCTTCATAGGATCAAGGCCTTTGGGCTTTGCTCAAGGTCAGTTAAAGAGATATGACTGAGCTGAAATTAGAGTGAGGTTTCTCATCTCCTTGACTAGCTCATTACACTACTTAAGTAGCGTCCAACACATAAACTGCATTTTTAAACTCATTTTATAGTTTATAGCAAGCACCCTGTCTTCTCTTATGAAGATGATAGTCGCAGTGGCTAAGCCCTTAACTGGAACACAAAAGAGACATGAATTCTAGTTGTGGCCTTACCATTTGCTAACTTGGGTGACCCTGGGCTAGTCTCTTAACTCCCTAGTACTTCAGTTTCCTATTTGTAGAATGAAAAAGTTGGATAAGAGCTATCCAGCTGGTCTCTCCCAGCTTCTCACTGTCTATAATTCCATGTGTTGATTTGTATTTTATTAAGTACTCGGAAGAGCTCAGTGTAAAATGCCTATTTGCCAAGTGCAAAGGGATATAAAATGTAAGACATTCTGTTCATCAGGGACTCGACTAAGGGCTGGAAATTCATGTTTCACTATAAATCAGTGACCGATCTCAAACAGTGTTTCATTCACTAATCATTAGAATAGTCTATAACTTCAGTGAAGGCGGCAAGGACTATGCCTCTGTTATTCATTGTGTTTCTCTGGCACCTGGCACAGAGAAGCAACTTTATGAATAGTTGTTACGTAAATGAATGAATGTGACTTGTATGAACTATTATCTTCCATCAGATTTTCACCAGTATGCAGGTTCACTGAGTAGAGGAAGAAAATATTGTTTTAAAAATGCAGGCTGTGTATGGGAAGCAACTTAATATAGCGGAATGGGCTGACCTAGCTGATGAGAAACTTTGTTCTAATCTCAGCTTAGCCACATCTCTTTGTGTGACCGTGGGCAAGGCCCTTAACATCCCTAGACCTTTTGCCATGATAGGTAAGGGGGGGTTCAGTAGGGGATCATTAACGATCCTTTCATATTCTGTGATATATTTTAAAGCCCTATTCTTTGGGGTGTGCTGTGACTAAATTCATGGCCCTTTCTAGGTGGAGATGATCTTATTTCTTTATGTTAATAGAGTATACCGTTCAAATTATTTTTCCACTAAGCACACATCTCAACTGTAGAGTGACGTAGAGTGCTACAAAATACTGCCCTCCTTTTCACCCACACATTTTAAGATTCATATCTCACCCCACGCCTACATTTTTTTAAAAAAGTGTTTTATTTATTTATTTGACAGAGAGATAGCCAGCGAGAGAGGGAACACAAGCAGGGGGAGTGGGAGAGGAAGAAGCAGGCTTCCCGTGGAGGAGCCTGATGTGGGGCTTGATCCCTGAACGCCGGGGTCACGCCCTGAGCCAAAAGCAGATGCTTAACAACTGAGCTACCCAGGCGCCCCCACACCTACATTTTTATGTCATTCATGAATTTTTTTAACTTTGTATTCCTTGCTTTTTATAGTTCCTTCATAAGAGGTTCAAACTTGCTTTTGTAAGCTGTTTTGTAACTGTACAGTAATCTCTCCTGTCTCTAAACTTAGATTCTCTGTTTTTGTATACTTGGGGTCTTGAGAAGCCACATGACTTGAACCCTGGAATTAGAGTGCCATTGCCTTGTGATGTTGAGTCTTGTGTTCAGCTCACACTTCTTTTTTTAAAAAGTGTTTTATTATGTGTGCTTTATTTATTTATTTATTTTTAACAACTGTCATTTATTTATTTAAAGTAGGCTGTACTATGCCCAGCGTAGGGCTTGAAGTCATGACCCTGAGATCAAAACTTGCATGCTCTCCCAACTGAGCCAGCAAGGTGTCGCCAGCTAACACTTCTTAAATCTCTTTTTAATTTTGTACATTTTCTCGAAACACATTGTAGATAGGTTTGGCTGCAATATTAGGATGCTTGTTTCTTTGTCTTTGATGTGAGGGCCAGTGAGGAATAGTGAATGTAGCAACAGTAACCTTACATGAATTTCACAGCACTTCATTTTATTCTTCTGAGTAAAAGAAATAGCCTTAAGGAAGAGACAGGAAAAAGTTAGCTTTGTATAAGATTTTAGAAGTATAGAAATCCTCTCAACCTAATAACTCTTTGGTTTAGTAAGAGATTTAAAGTATATGATACCCCATTAGTGTATTGTCTGAAAACAATATTCCTTTTCTCCCCAGTGACCGAAAGTCATCAGCAAGAAACACAAGAGTTGGAAGAAAACAAAGAGAATGCACTGGCTACTGTAAGAAAGACGAATAAGAAGGATTTTTTGAGTTATGGTAAGAATAAAATTGGTCTTATTGCCATGTTGATTCACATAATAAATCCTCAGAGAGAACACGTAGAAAACTAGCAGATTTAAACAATTGTAACATTGTTTTTTATTATATTGTTTTGTTTTGTTTTAATTCCAGTATAGGTAACTTAGAGTGTTCCGTTAGTCTCAGGTGTACAATATAGTGACTCAGCAACTCCATATATCACCCGGAGCTCATCACAGCAGGTGACCTCCCTAATCCCCATCACCTATTTCACCCATTCCCCCCACCCTCTCCCCTCTGGTAATCATCAGTTTGTTCTCTATAGTTAAGAGTCTGTGATTTTGGTTTGTCTCTTTTTTTCTTCCTTGCTCATTTGTCTTGTTTCTTAAATTCCACATGAGTGAAATCATATGGTATTTGTCTTTCTCTGACTTATTTCACTTAGCATTACACTCTCTAGATCCATCCATGTTGTTGCAAATGGCAAGATTTCATTTTTTTTGGCTGAATAATATTCCATCATGTAAATATACACCACATCTTTATCCATTCATCTATTGATGGACACTTGGGCTGCTTCCATAATTTGGCTATTGTAAATAATGCTGCAATAAACATAGGGATGCGTGTATCTCTTTGAGCGTTTTTGTATTTTTTGTGTAAATACCCAGTAGAACAATTACTGTATAGTAGAGTAGTTCTATTTTTAACTTTTGAGGACCCCGCATACTGTTTCCACAGTGGCTGAACCAGTTTGCATTCCCGCCAGCAGTGCAGGAAGGTTCCCCTTTCTCCACATCTTCACCTTCCTCACCTGTTGTTTCTTATGATGTTGATCTTAGCTGTTTGGACAGGTGTGAGGTGGTAGCTATTTGTACTTTCGATCTGCAGTTCTCTGATGACGAATGATGTTGAGCATCTTTTCATGTGTCTGCTGGCCATCTGGATGTCTTCTTTGGAGAAATGTTAGCTCATTTCTTCTGCCCATTGTTTAATTTATTTGTTTTTTGGGGTGTTAATTTGTGTAAGCCTTTTATAAATTTTTGATACTAACCCTTTATCAGATATGTCCTTTGCAGATATCTTCTCCCATTCACCAGGTTGCCTTTTAGTTCTGTTGATTGTTTTCTTTGCCGTGCAGGAGCTTTTTATTTTGATGTAGTCCCAATAGGTTAGTTTTGCCTTTATTTCCCTTGCTTTAGGAGACATACCTAGGAAAATGTGGCTACAGTCTATTGCAGATTATTACCTGTGTTCTTTTCTAGGATTTTATGGTTTTATAGTTTCAGGTCTCACATTTAGGTCTTTAATCCATTTTGAACTTGTTTTTGTGTATGGTGTAAGAAAGTGGTCTAGTTTCGTTCTTTTGCATGTAGCTGTCCAGTTTTCCCAACACCATTTGTTGAAGAGACTTTTTTTTCCACATTGGATTTTCTTTCCTGCTTTGTCAAAGACTAATTGACCCTACAGTCATGGTCTTATTTCTGGGCTCTATTCTGTTCCATTGATCTGTGTGGCTGTTTTTGTGCCAGTACCATACTGTTTGATCACTACAGCTTTGTAATATACCTGGAAGTCTGGAATTGAAATACCTCCAGCTTTGCTTTGCTTTTTAAAAATTGCTCTGGCTCTTCAGGGCCTTTTGTGTTCCATATATATTTTAGGATTATTTGTTCTAGTTCTGTGAAAAATACTGTTGATATTATTGATAGGGATTGCATTACATGTGTAGATTGCTTTGGGTAGTATAGCTATTTTGATAATATTTGTTCTTCCAATCCATGAGCATCACATGTCTTTCCATTTCTTGGTGTCATCTTCAGTTTCTTTCATCAGTGCTCCTTAGTGTTCAGAGTACATGTCTTTCACCTATTTGGTTAGGTTTATTGCAAAGTATCTTACCATTTTTGGTGTGTAAATGGGATTGTTTTCTTGATTCCTCTTTCTGCTGCTTCATTATTAGTGTATACAAATTCAACAGATTTCTGCACATTGATTTTGTATCCAGCAACTTTACTGAATTCAGTTATGAGTTCTGGTAGTTTTTTGGTGGTGTCTTTAGGGTTTTCTCTATAGAGTATCATGTCATCTGCAAATAGTGAAAGTTTTACTTCTTACCAATTTGGAAGCTTTTGTTTCTTTTTGCTGTCTAATTACCGTGGCTTGTTTTAGTATGTTTTTTAAAATGTTTGATAATAAGTACTAATGCAATAGAGCAATAGAGTTTTAAGGACTTTTCATGTAGGGGCCCTGGCAGATGTTTTGCCATCCTTAACAAGATGGGAACTCCCGTAGGAGGAAAGTCGTTTTGTAAATACAGAAAACTAAAACTGCTTTTTAATTACAGAGTATTTATTAACTCCTCAAGTGGCATATTTACATTTTGATCCTTAAGGAAATATAATGGCTTATTGTAGGTCATAGGTACTTGGAGAAGGTGGAAGACTACCCTGGTCGTTCATTTCCAAATCACATCATTAGTTATAGCAATAAAGACAAAAACTGAGCTTTCGCCTTTCAACAAAAATAGTATATGTTCAAATAATTAAATCTAAGAAATTAGAGAATAAGTATTTCTGGTAGACCTTAATATCTCAAACTTTAAAGGATATAGGCAAAAGAAACTCACCACAACTAGTAAAATCTGACAGTATCTCTAACTCATTTCAGTTTACCACAGGTTTTATTCCTGATCCACATTCTAATTTTGTGTTTTATTTTCCCATTCTCTGACAGGCCCCATCTTTCTTGGCTTGGTTATGACTATTGTTTTGCTATGTTGTGTTAATAGCTACTATTCCTCTCCAGCCCAGCAAGTGCCCAAAAATCCAGCTTTGGAAGCCTTTTTGGCTGAGTTCAGCCAATTGAGGGCTAAATTCCCAGGCCAGAGTTCCTTCTTGTGGCAGAGAGGACGTAAATTTCTCCAAAAGCATCTCAATGCTTCAAACCCCACTGAGCCAGCCACCATCATATTTACAGCAGCTCAAGAGGGAAGAGAGACCCTGAAGTGCCTGAGTCACCTCGTTGCGGATGCCTACACCTCCTCCCAGAAAGTCTCTGCCATTCAGATTGATGGGGCTGGAAGAACCTTGGAGGACAGTGACACGGTCAAGCACTTGGTTGACATGGAGCTGAGCTCGGGCTTTGAGAATGGCCAGAAGGCTGCTGTGGTACACCACTTTGAGTCCCTTCCTGCAGGCTCTACCTTGATCTTCTACAAGTATTGTGACCATGAAAATGCCGCCTTCAAAGATGTGGCCCTGGTCCTCACTGTTCTCCTGGAGGAGGAAACATTAGAAGCAAGTGTTGGCCCAAGGGAAACTGAGGAAAAAGTGAGAGATTTACTCTGGGCCAAGTTTACCAACTCTGACACTCCCCGCTCCTTCAACCACATGGACTCGGACAAACTGAGTGGGCTCTGGAGCCGTATTTCACACCTTGTGCTGCCTGTCCAGCCCGTGAGGAACATTGAGGAACAGGGGTGCCTTTTATAAGCTAAGCACAGAGTTGGTTTCTGAAGGCATGGATTTATTAAAAAGTCAGTTTAAAACCTGTTTCTGTGGAAGGAGGTTGATGAAAAGCCTGGAAAACACAAATGAGCTTATTTTAGGAAAAAAATTTTCATTTTTTTAACTTTTGTACTATCTTTCTAGGTTTGACAAAACTTGACCTTTTTTCCTGGCCTTTCAAGAAAATCAGGTTTAAAGTATGCATAGAATATATAACTGAAGCTTTTTTTTTTTAATCCGAAAATATAGCCACAGAATCATTGCATGAGAAGATAAAATCTTCTCAGAATGACTACAGAGTGATTTTTGTTTTCTTGATAAGGAGCCTTTTGGCTAGTGTTTTAGACTTGGACTAGAGCAATGACTGTTATGAAGTGATGGTAATTTAAAAACTGTTTTTTCTATCACATATTAAATATTTTTTAAACTGACATTAATAACCTAGTCATGGGATTACATCTTATACTAATTTGCATTTTTGAATAGTATGAAAAGAAATATGAATTCAAATACTTAGCTGTATGTAAGGCACTGTGCTTTTATTCCGTTAATGGGCTGAGGTAAAAGCCGCTGTCCTCAAGAGATGTTCTTAAAAATTGGAAACAAGGGGGAAGTCGTTCATCATCTTTGGAAATGCAGACGTTCCAATGGACCATATCTTTTCTTCAGCTTTCTTGAATGTTTTAGAGCAGTGGTTTCTAAGCTGTGTCTACTGACAGCCCACCCCTTTTTATCAGAGCAGTTCTGCTTTTGACTGCTTTATGTAGTGGGAGTCTCCATAAGATTTCATTGGAACAAAGAGTTCCACTGATATTGAAATTTGAAAATCACTGATTAAGTGAAAAAGAATCTTAGAAGATAGAAAAATGAGTAGGAAAATAATGAATGTATTAAAACGTATGAGTTGGAAGAAGATGAAAATAGAGGTTTATTGTAGAGAGATGCTATTTTTGAAGGATAAAGACCTACAGATGAAAAGAGTGTAGAAGCTAGTATTTGCTTAGCATATTTCTACTGCCGTTGTTAATATCTGTTAGTCATCATTTCTGTCTCCCCAGAATGGAATTTTATAATTGTCTAGGATGAGAGTTTTGAATGCCATTTAAGCAGAACAGATTTTAATAACTAATTGAATAGTAGGTTTTATATGGGTACAGTAGCATAACTGCACCGTGCTGTTTACTTGTTACACAGTGATGGAACATTACATAATGCAGCTCATTTCTCGACTAGCTGGTCAGAAATACCGTTAGGTTAACAATGAAAGAAATGCAGGAGAGATTATACTTCGTAAAAGGAAGCAGACTTGGTAAATAGATTCTAAGAGGTTTTAATGACCAATATGAGTTGTTGAACCATGTTCTGTGATCGTGAGAAAGATTGAGAACAGTGTTTGTGGAGACCATAGTTGTTGATTTGCATTGCAGCTCTGAAGGCAGAGTTACCTTGACCTGATGAAGGGTCTGTTCCAAGGCATGGCATACCTGGGAACTATCACCATGATCCTGGAATGTTGCAACTAGGTTTTGGCCTCTCTGCTGTTGTGGGAGCAGAATATGTATATATATAATGTATATGTGTGTGTATGTGTATATATCTTCCTGGTGTTTCCAAAACCCTTCCGTCCTTTAATCATGTGACATCCTTCTTGCTTTAAGCATTTTGATGATTAAAGCATGAAGGAAGTCACATGTTTAAAAAACATGGAAGGATTTTTTGAAACAGTAGGAAGATACAGGGATCTTTATTGATCCCTAAAAAGAGATTACAGAGACATGGGAGAAGAATCTATTGGAAAATTCCTGTCCCGGGAAAAACAGGTAGATCTGTTCTAACCAGGGCCTTAACTGGTGTTCAGTTGAGTGTAGGGACATACCTGAAAGAACTATTTACATTTGCGACTTTGTGAAGGAATCTCTCAAATAGATGTGAGGAAAGACCTGCCTGAACAAAAAGACAAAGCATGGTGAGTATCCTATCAGTATCAACCCGATATAAAATCAGAGAAAATTGAAGACAAATTTATATACCATATTTGAATTTTTTTCTGTATTTGTAGATCTCAGGTGCCAGCTAGCGTTCTGTCACACAAAACCAATGGTGCCTTGTAGAATTGTTCCGTTGGCCTGCTGACCTGTGCTACCTCAGATCTCTGAAGAACCAGTATGAAATGTGCATCTCTGTCTCATCTATCAGTGTTTCAGATCACCAATGAAACAAAAATTTTTGGTTCTTCATTCAGTTGAATATGGTTTTTCATCATTTCCTTTCAATATAATTTAGAAAAAGATTTTAAAATGGCACTTTCTTTTTTTAATGTTTAGCCTTTGTTAAAAATCACTTTTCCTTCCATATATAAGTGCAATCAACTGAAACTATTGTCAGTTTTCTATCCACTATTTCAAAACTTATTTTAAAAAGTAGCAGTATATTAGCTTTGGGTCTATTCATGAATAAAATGATTATTTTTAAAGCATAAAACTTTATATTTTTTAAATGTAAAATAATTAAAATTTATTATCAAATGTCCTCTTAATTTTTATTCCATTGTTTTGTTTTTTCAAGTTTCCAGATTTTCTTTTGTGTATCTGATAGTTCATCTTGCATTATTTCTGCAGTTTGTTTTTTTGACTTAGAACAGGGACTTGTAGGCATATGATACCATACATGATACCATACTTCAGTGTTTATTATCATAGAAAAACTCTAATTACGTTCTGCATTAAGATGAATTGCTTCTTGAGTGATACCAGACCTCTAGAAGAAATTGGTGTAGAATCTCTCTGGAATTTGGAGTTTTTCTCTTGTGAGGTAAATTTGAGTTTCCCAGTTCGTTTTCAGGGGTTCGCAGAGAAGTTCCAGGGGTGTTCGTATCACTAAAGGTAGTAATGCTATTGTTTCTATTTGTATTTTTTAAATTAATAAAATAGTTTAAATGTATTTTCTTTGAAAGCCTGCAAGCTTTGTGGTAAGGCTCGGTAAGCCTGGGGCCTATCATCCTCCAGCTAATGACTCAGTTGAACCTGCAGCTGGCCTGGGTATGTTCCAATGACAGACCCCCCCCCCCAAGGGGCTTGATTTCTGTAGAAGCCTGGGACCCCATCAGACAGCACATCAAAACGGGGATTGACTGTTCCCAGTTTTAAGATGCAGCCTCAACAATTTTCATGGGTGGGCTCCCACCGGACAAGGCTATCCAGGTGGTTGGAGACCAGCCTGAGCTCCATAGGTCTGCAGGTCATGGTAGGCAGAGGCATGGAACAGGCCAAGTGTAGGGAGAGGCCAGATTTCACAAATGGGCCATGTGGGCATTTGCTTTATTTCAAGCCCTCACCTCAACAAATACGCATCTTCCCCCTGAAGGCAAAGCTGGAGGAAGCTGAGCCGTCTGGCCGGGGCAGGGCCCGGTGGGCTAGCTGGGCGATCCTCCACTGAGAGATGCCTGGGAACTTAGATTCCTGTAAGTCCTGGATCCCATCAAGCAGACAGAATGAGAACTTGAGGTTACTGGGTTAGAGCCTGAACTCCACAGGCCCCGGGCGCTCTAGCTGCCCGAGTTTGGCCAACAGCGTGTACTGTGCATGTATGGGCAGTGCAGGTCAGGGAAACCATGGAACTTGCAACTGGCGAGTGTCAGGAGAGGCCGGGCCTAAAATGCAGGCTCTTGGGGCACGATGGCATCTGCCTGATTCCAAGTCCTAAGCTACACAGTTGCACATGCTTCCTCTGAAGGAGAGGCTGGAGGATTGTACCGCCTTGCCAAGGCGGGCTCGATGGCTGGCCTGGGTAGCCTCCGTAAGAGATAATGGGAGCCTGGAATGCTGGAGAGACCCGAAACCACACCAGGCAGCCAGCAAATGGGGACTTGCTCCAGTATGAAGCAACCGGCTAAGAAAGATTTTAGGGGGCAGGCTCCCTCCACCATGGAGGCTGTACAGATGGTTAGAGACCAAGCAGGCGCTCCTCAGGGCTGGAGGGCCTCCACTGCCCCAGGCAGGCTGCGGGGTGTGAACTGTGGACGCAAGGGCCCCCGCACAGTGCGGGGAGATGGCTGCTCCCACAGTGGGTCGTTGAGAGCACAAGACCTCTGCCTTAATCTACACTCACACACATTGGCAAAGCTGGAGGCACCTGGACTGCATGCCAAGGGGCATGGGCAGACTGGCTGAGAAGGCCTTCACTAAGACCCTTCTCCAGCTTGATTGCTGGAGAAACCCAGGATACCATTAGGCATCTGGTCCAGATTGGGACTGTGGCCAGTTTAAAGCTGTCGCCTCAGAAAGATTTCAAGGGGTGCTCCCTCTGCCCCAGAGGCTGTGCCGGTGGTTGGGAAGGACTGCTGGTAGTGTCTGTGCTGATTAGGGCAGTCAAGCACCTGGAGCTGGGTGGTGTCAGGAGAACCAGATCTCAAGGGGGA
This sequence comes from Ailuropoda melanoleuca, assembly GCF_002007445.2. Classification (NCBI taxonomy): domain Eukaryota; kingdom Metazoa; phylum Chordata; class Mammalia; order Carnivora; family Ursidae; genus Ailuropoda; species Ailuropoda melanoleuca. The sequence continues at coordinate 89,668,069 of NC_048225.1, forward strand.
TCTCTTGGGGATCCATGGCATCTAACTAATCTGGATAAATGTGAACATCCCCCCTGAAGGCAACGCTGGAGTGTAGATTGCCTTGCCAGGGCTGGATTTCAAGGTCTGGTCAGGGTACTTTCCAAAAAGAGACCTGGGAGCCTTGATGACAGCAGAGGTCCAGGATCCCAACAGCCAGCCAGTCCACATGGGGCCTGTCACACATTTTAGCTGATGCCTCAGAGCGATCTTCAGGTGGGCTCCCTCCATCCTTGAGGCTATGCAGGTGGCTAGGGAGGGGCCTGAGCTCCACAGTCCCGAAGAGTTCTGGCTGCCCAAATTTGGCTGACAGGGCCCATACTGTGTACGTGCAGTTCATGGCAGTCAAGGTCACCAAGGACCTGGCACAGGGTAAGTGTAAGGATAGGCAAGGCACAGCAGCAGGCTACCATGGGTCCAAGACATCTGCCTGATTCCAAGCCCTAACCTACACAGATACACGTATTCCCTGCAAAGGCTGCACTGGGGATTCTGGATTGCTTTGTCAGGCCTGGGGGTGAGGGCGTGGTGGGGAGTGGGAAGTTGGGCTGGCCTGTGTATCCTCCAATAAGAGACACCTGGGAGCTTTGATTGTTGCAGAAGCCTGGGACCCCAGCAGGCAGTAAGTCCAAACGGGACAGGCTCACCCATTTCAGTAGCTGTCTCAGAGTGCTAAATGGTGGGCGGGCTCACTCTACACCTGAAACTACGTGAAAGTGGTTGGGGATGGGCCATGGCTCCCAGAGGCCCAGGATGCCAAGCAGGTGTGGCTGATGGGGTATATACTGCATACATGCAGATCATACGGATCAGAGAATCCAGGGACCGGGATTGGGCAACGTCAGGAGAGTCTCGGGTCCAGGGTTGGCTCTTGGGGGTCCATGGTATCTTCCTGCTTCCAAGCTCTAACATACACAAATGGGCATACTTCCCTTGAAGATAAAACTGTATGAATCTGGGCTGCCCTACCAGGATTGGTTCTGGCTGACTCGCTGGGGGTCTTCATTAAGAGACACCTGGAGCCTTGATAGGTGGAAAAGCCAGAAGCTCCATCTGGCCGCCAGTGTGAATGAGGACAGAATGTTGCCAGTATAAAGCCACTTCCTTACAAGTATTTTCAAAGGGCGGTCTCCCTCCGACCAGGATGTTATATACATGGTTGGGGACCAGTCCGAGCTCCACAGACCAGGAGGGGCCCCCACTTGCTCAAGACTGCTGAAAGAGGGCCGACTGCCCATGTGTGGGCCCCACAGGTCAGGGAAGCCTGGCCCTTGACGGGCAACATTGGGAGAAGCCTGGTAAGGAGAGCAGGCTGTGGGAACGCAAGGCCTCTGTCGAATTGCCAGTCTCAGCTCACCCAAGTTCGCGTATTACCCCTGAAGGCAGAGCTCCAGGAGTCGGGACTGCCTTACCAGGGTGTGGCAGCGGGCACGGATGGCCTGGGTGTCCTTCACTAAGGGACACCTGTGAACCTTGATGACTGATCCACCCAGTATCCCAAAGGAATAATAAAGTGCAAATAGGGACTTCCTGTTGCCAGTGTAACACTCCAGCTCAGAAAGGCTTCGGAGGGTGGGCTCCTTACGCCCCAGAGGCAATGCCATTGGTGGGGTCCTGGCTTAAGCTCCACAGGCCTGGGGTGCAAAGGCAGCCAGAGGCCAGCTGTCAGTGTGCGTGTGCACACGAGCCGATCGCGATGGTCGCTATAGCCGACGAGCCGGCAGTGCGAGGGAATTCAGGTATTAAGAGCAGGCTCTTATGCTTGACAAGGCAACTGCCTGAGTCCAAGCCCTAACCCAGGCTAATGTACCTATTCCCCCTGAATGCCAACTGGAGTCATCTGTAGTGCCTTGACAGGGTCGGATCAGCCAAACTGGCCAGGGCTGCCTCCACTAAGGGTCACCTGGGAGCCCTGATGGCTGCAGAAGCCTGGGACCCCAGTGGACAGTGAGTTCGTGTGGGCACTGACTTGCTCACTTCAGCAGCCTCCACAGAGCAATGTCCCGAGGGGGCGGTGGGCTCCCTCCATCCTTGAGGCTATGCAGGTAGTTGCGGGTGGGCTCTAGCTCCACAGGCCTGGGGGGCCCCGGCTGCCCAAGAGCGGCTGACGTGATAGGAAACAAGCATGCATAGGAAGAGTCAATCATCGTTGTCAGGGACCTGGGACAAGGCAAGTGTCAGGAGAGGCCGGGTCAGAAGAGAGGGCCCTTACGGGTTCAGAACTTCGACCTCATTGCAAGGCTTACCTACCATTGTGGAATATTGCCCCCCGCCCCTCCCCCAGTCACAGCTGGGGGGTTTTCTACTCTGTCGTGAGGAAGAGGCTGGCCAGGCAGGACAGGGAACCCATCGATTAGAAGTCACCTGGGAGTCCTGGTTCCCTATGAAGCCAGGGACCCCATAGGGCAGCGAGACTACATGGGGACCGACTGTTACCCATTTTTTGGCTGCTGCCACCCCAGAGCGATTTTCGCTAGGGGGCCTGCCTCCGTGCAGGAGCTGTGCAGGTGAGTGAGGCCCAGTGGCGGGCGGGGGAGCTGCTAGGCCAGCTTACAGGTGCGTGCTGCACATTGGCTGATGGTGCCGATCAGGGGAGCTAAGGGACTGAATGGGGCAAGAGCACTGCAGTGGGCTCTTGGGGTGACAGGGCAATGGCCTGATGCTCAGCCCCAACCTACACAAGTGTGCATATTCCTGCTGAAGACCTCACTGGGGTCGTCGGAGCTGCCTGGCCAGGGCTGGTGTGTACGAGCCAGGGTCACCTCCAGTGAGAGACACCTGGAGCCCTGGTTGCTGCAGAAGCCAGAGACGCTAGCGGACAGGAAGACCACATGACATTGATTATCACCCACTGCAGGGGCTGCCGCAGTGAGGCCTGGGGGGTGGGCTCTCTCCATCCTTGCTGCTGTGCACATGGCACGTGGAGAGCCCCGCTTGCCTGAGAGTGGCTGACAGATTGGGGCACGCAGGTCGGGGTGGCCAAGGACCCGGACCAGGGTGAGTGTTGGGAGAGGCCTGGTCACAGGACCCGATTATTGGTAGTACCTGGCATCTGCCTGATTCCAAGTCCCACTCTACACAAACGCATATATTCCGTGCGGAGGCCGAGCTGGAAGAATGTGAGGAGCGCTCAGGTTCTTTCAGCCAGAGCCGCCCAGGAGCCCAACCGCTGTCGGAGCCTCACCTCACCAGCCGGCTGGCCTAAACGGGAACTGACTGTGGCTGGATTAAAGCTGCCGCCTCGCAAAGATTTTCGGGTGGTGGGCTTTCCAACCGGTGGCTGAGATCAGGCTGGAACTCCACAGGCCTGGAGTGGCCCTGTAGGCCAAGGCCAGCTGAGAGACGTCGGACTGCACGTGAGTAAACCTCGTAGGTCAGAGAGCCAGGCGTCTCGAACAGTGCAATGTTGGGAGAGGCCTGGTCAGGCAGCACTATGGGGGATAACTGGCATCGTCCGGATCCTACTCCCTCACCTACACAAACGGGTATTTTCCCCTGAAAGCAGAGCTGAGCTCACCCGGGCTGCCTTGCCAGGCCCGGATCTGGTGGGCTGGCTGGGGCATCCGCCGATAAGGGACACCTGGCAGCCTACCTGCCTTTGCAGCCCAGGCCCCATCAGGCAGCCAGTCCTCCAGGGGCCTGACTGTAGCCCATTTCAGTGGTGCCTCACTCTGATTTTTAGGGGGTGGTCTACCTCCACCCTTGAGACAATGCAGGTGGTTGGGCCTGGTTCCTAGCTCCACAGGCCTGGGGGGCCCTGGCTACCCAGTGGCGGGTGAGGGGACGTGCAGGTCAGGCTTGCCAGGGACCTGAAATAGAGCAAGCATCAGCAGAGGCCGAGGTCTGGGAGAGGAGCTATGGGGGTCCAGAAGTTTGGCCTAATCACAAGGCTTACCTACCATTGTGTAATATTCCTACAAAGGCCAAGGTTTACAACTCCCTCACGAAGGAGGGGCTGGGCAGGCAGGACAGAGTAGCTCTTGATTGGGAGACAGCTGGGAGACCTGGTTCCTTGTGAAACCTGGGACCCCATCATGCAGCAAGTCCATATGGAGATTTACTGTCTCCCATTTTAGCTGTTTGTTAAGAGCACTTTTCCAAAGAGCTACTTCCCTGCCGTAGACCGTGCAGCTGGTTGAGGCCTGGCGGTAATTTCATAAGTTGGGAGGGCGAGGTCAGCCGAAGGCCAACTTCCCGGGTGTATGCTGTCCATGCATGGGCTGTGGGGCTTAGTGGAGCTGGTGACCTCGAGCCAGTGTTGGGTGAGGCCAGGTCCGAGGAGGAGGCCGTCGGGGGTAGAAGGCATTGGCCTGATGCACAAGGCTCCATGGTGCATGGTGGAATATTTCCCTTGAAGGCAGAGCTGGAGGTTTCTCAGCTGGGTCAGGCAGGGCCCAGGCTGGCAGGAAAGTCTATTTTCCATTTGGGGACCCCTAAGAATGCTGGGTTTTAGAGAAGTTTGGAACCCCATGAGGCAGCAAGTCCACATAGGGACTGACCGTCGCCCGTTTGCCGCTATGGGCTCCGAGCGGTTGTCTTCAGGTGGGCCTCCTGCACCATGGGGATGATTCAGATGGCGGCCATCCTGCCTGAGCTCCGGAGCCAGATGGCCTTCGCAGCCAGAGAAATGCTGACAGAACGTGGACTGCACCTGGGCGGGTAGTGTGGGTCTAGAGAGCCAGTGACTGGGGCAGGGCCATGTCGGGTGAGGCCAGGTCACAAGAGGGGTTACTGGGAGTACATGAGGCATCTGATTAATTGTAAGGCTTAAGCTACACGGATGTGTATATTGCCCTGCGGCCATGCTGGAGGACCCTGGACTGCCTTGCCAGGGGGAGGCTGGGCAGGATGGCGGGGGTACCCTCTGACAAGAGACACCTGGAGAAGCCTGGGACCCCATCAAGCGGCCAGTTCATATGGGGACTGACAGTCACCAGTTTAAAGCTGTCACCTCAAAAAGATTTCAGAGCATGGGCTCCCTCTCCCAAAAGGCCGACCAGGTAGTTGGGGTCCAGGTGTAGCCCCACAGGCCTGGAGTGCCCCCTGCAGCCCGATGCCGGATGCCACAGGGTGGGCTGTGCACACACAGTTTGCACAGCTCAGGATAGCCAGGGATCTAGAATAGGGCATTGTCTGGGGAGGCAGATTCCCAGGCTGGGGCTTTGGGGTCCCTGCCCAAATCCCAAAACTTCAACTACACAAATGCAAATGCCCCCCCGCCCCCTGCCTTGAAGGCAGAGTTGGGGGAATCTGGCCTGCCTGGCCAGCGCTGCATTCGGAGGGCACCTCAGAGACACCTAGAACCGTGACTGCAACAGAAGCCCGGAATCCCCATTAGGCAACCAGGGCCACATGGGACCTGATTGCCGCCCCTTTAAAGCTGCTGCTTTAGGGGCGCCTGGGTGGCTCGGTCAGTTGTGCATCTGCTTTCAGCTCAGGTCATGATCCCAGGGTCCTGAGATCGAGTCCCACGTCCCTCTGCCCTTCCCCCTTCTGGTGCGCGCTCTCTCTCTCTCTCTCTCTCTCAAGTAAATAGAATCTTTAAAAAAAAAATAAAGCTGCTGCATTAGGAAGATATTCAGTGGGTGGGTTACCTCCCCCATGGAGGTTCTGCAGAGGGCTGGGACGCCTGAGTTCCGTAGGCCTGAGGGCCTCGGTGCCCCAATCTGGTTCATGGGGTGTGTGTTGCTAGTAGGGGCTATGCAGGACAGGGAAGGCAGGGTTTTGGAGCTGGGGAAATGTAAGGAGAGTCTAGGACTGAAAGTGGGCCCTTGGTTGTCTGTGACGTCCGCTGATTCCAGCCCTAATCTACACAAGTGCTCCTATCCTTTTCTGAAGACTGAGCGGGAAGGGTGGAGCCTTGTGGGCTCTGGGCATCCTTCACCCGGGAGTCTAGGGGCATCTGGGTGGCTCAGTTGGTTGAGCATCTGACTCTTGATTTTGGCTCAGGTCATGGTCTCGGGGTCATGGGGTCTCGGGGTCGTGGGGTCCTTGCTCAGCTAGGAGTCTCTTTCAGATTCTCTCTCTCCTTGTCCTTCCCCACTCTCTCTCAATAAAGAAATATAAAATCTTAAAAAAAAAAAAGACACCTGGGCGTCTTGATTATTGGTAAGCTTGAGACCCCAATAGGCAGCCAGTCCAAATGGGGTCTGTCACCAGTTTAAAGGTGCCACCTCAGATGATTTTGGGGGGTGTGGGATCCCTCATCCTGGAGGTTATGCACATGGTTGGGGATGGTCCAAGCTCCACAGGCTTGAAGGGTTTGGCTGCCCTTGACCAGCCAAGGAAGCATATCCAGTACATGAATGAGCCTTGCAGCTCATCGTAGCCAGAAACCTATTACAGGACAAGTGTTGAGTGAGGGCAGGCCACTGAGGCAGCTGGTGGTACAGGGCGTCCGAGTAGTTCCGGGCCCTAAACACAAATGCCCATTTTCCTTCTGAAGACTGTTTCCTTGGGGGAGGCAAATTAATGCTCTGAGTTTGTTTTCCTCAACAATTTAACACAATACAATGTATTTGTGAATTTCACCAGCATATAGGATGTCTTTTCATAAACCATAAAGACATAACCCAAACCAATGATAGATTAATCACACTATCCTTCCAGCAAAGGGGAGATGAAAGGAATAAAGTCCAACTTTAGCTCAGGTGCACCTTTATATGAGTTGGCATTGGGAGAGCCAGCTTAGCCAACTGGGAGCTGACTTCCAGCGGCCCCTGCAAAAGTAGACATCCTGCATTGATGGAGCGCAGAGCACGTTCCTAGGGAACAAGGGGGATGGGCAAGAGAATCTTCCAGGAACCACAGCATGGCTTTTGCCACTGCTGGTAAAAAAGCCGCCTTTACTGCTGCAGGACCCAACTGGCCCATGGTTTTCAGGTTGTTATTTCAGATCAGCAAATTGTAGCCTTGCCCAGACCAAGCACTGCTGGACCGTCCTCACAGACTCTCAGTATTTGCAGTCTAAATGTCCCCTTGCCATAGTTAGTTCTCCATCCGTTTTTGACAAACCCCAGGGGAGCCGTTCAGTAGCTGACCGACTGAGCTCTTATTCATGAGGACAGATGAGATGATGACATCCTGACACAACTTATTTCGGGTTTGTATTGTTGATGCAAAATGAAGGAACCTTCTAGAATTCCTTAAAAAAAAAAAGAGAGTTTTGTTGGAGCCCAAGTTAGGACAGCTGCTGCTCAGGATACACAATCTTCACAAAGATCCGGGAAGGGAACATTTGGTGCAGGGTTATATACATTTTTACATAAAAAGTTACAAATTATTAGACAAAGGACAGTTCATAAAGTTGCATACCTTAAGCTTCTAGTATACGAAGGGCTGAATGACTTGTGGAAATCTTGTGGAGACCAAGGAACTTTCTTCCTTTTTCTTATCTTTTGTGTTCAGAATGTTCCTTTTTGGTTCCTTTCTTTAATGAAGTAGATGAACAATGCGTGCTCAGGGGAGACAGTAGAGCCCGTGCTTTGAGGGTTTGCCAAGTCACTGTGATCATGTTAAGTGTCAAAGTATATGGGGCGCCTGGGTGGCGCAGTCGTTAAGCGTCTGCCTTCAGCTCAGGGTGTGATCCCGGCGTTCTGGGATCAAGCCCCACATCAGGCTCTTCTGCTATGAGCCTGCTTCTTCCTCTCCCACTCCCCCTGCTTGTGTTCCCTCTCTCGCTGGCTGTCTCTATCTCTGTCAAATAAATAAATGAAATCTTAAAAATAAATAAATAAATACATAAATACATAAATAAATGTTAAAGTATAGCTTCCCTGGGAGCCCAGGAGCACGGCCCGCAAACATTAAAAGTTGAAAATTTCAGGGTACCTGGGTGGTGTAGTCAATTAAGTGCCCAACTCTTGGTTTCAGCTCAGGTCATCATCTCAGGGTCCTGGAATCAAGCCCTTTACCAGGCTCCCTGCTCAGCAGGGCATCTGCTTCTCTCTCTGCCTGCTGCTCGCCCTGCTTGTGTTCTCTCTGTCAAATAAATAAATACAAATTTTAAAAATAAATAAATAAAAATAAAGAGAAGGTTTCCTTAATCAATATTGAAACAATTTTACTTCTAATGTACGACTTACATTTATTAGATATTTTTATAAAACAAAACATCTTTCTTTCTTCCTTCCTTTCTTCTTTCCTTCCTTTCTTCCTTCGTCCTTTCTTCCTGAATCTCCACACCCAATATGGGGCTCGAACTCATGACCCTGAGATCAAGAGCCAATACTCCACCAACAGCTAGTCAGGGACCCCTATATTTATTAGATTAATTTTAGGATGTCTAATGTGAAATATTTCTCTGGTTATTTTAATAATTCCTTTATCTTCCATTGACCTCAAGTATCTTTTTCCTTCTACTGACACATTCATTATCTGTTCTATTTTTACACATCCTATCATGTTGTGTTCCTTATTTTTTCCTGACTCCAATAGGCTAGCATGAGATTTGCCTTAGCCCATATTATCCAGTACAGTTTCCATGTTATACATAACTGGTGGAGGAGACACCAAGGCCATAATCACAGGTCCTTATATCATAGGTATGTATATCCAAAGGTCCAGCAGTCATAAAGGTATTTGGTTCCATTGCAACAACATATCCTCAGGAATGTGTTCTCCTTCTATCATAAGGGAGCTTTCTGTGGACTGTAAACTCTACTCTCCCTTTCAATATTGGGGAACTGCAAAAGTGTGGTACCCAATGTCATGTTTCATCCTTCACATGTCAATATCTGATTTCACAGCTGCCCAAGGAATCACAGCCATTAGGGATGTGTGGTATCCACTTCTGGTTGGGTTGTCTATGATCTCAGGCAACCAATATTGCCCTGAGATTATAGCTTCTTAAGATTTCATATACCAACCAATCTTAACTTCCACATTGACAATCTACACTTAGAGAAACATATTTTATGGTGTTTTTTTTTTTAGTGTTTCATTATTTTTAGTATTTTCTCTGACTGCTTTATGTCAAATTTCCATTGCTCTATTTACTTCCATGTGAAATTCATCTATGTTTTGTAATGTATTGCTAATTTTATCCATCTGCGTACACAACGTTGACAAAGCTGCCATGCATGTGGTGTTCAGTTGAGATTGTTTGGTTTCAAAATTTTTTAAACCAAATGTGATTTGATCAATTTGAAATTGAGAAAAAGTGCCTGTCATTGTTCCTCCAGTTAAACCTCCTACTAGTCCAATAAGGATCTATACGTGTTTCTTTCCTTTATTTTTATTTTTTAAAGATTTTATTTATTCATTCGAGAGAGAGAGAGACAGAGACAGACAGAGAGAGCACAAACAGGGGGAAAGGCACGGAGAGAGGGAGAAGCAGACTCCCCACTGAGCAGGGAGCCCAATGTGGGAATCGATCCCAGGACCACGGGGATCATAACCTGAGCTGAAGGCAGCCACTTAACTATCTGAGCCACCTACGCGCCCCTAAGTGTTTCTTTCCTTTTAGTGAATCTGGTTTGGGCATAGAGTGTAAATTGGGCATAAGTGAAAGTGTATAAAACTGAGCAGAATTTGGGGATCTATGTCTGGCTTGAAAGTCCTCTATATTAGATTTCAAAGTATAGACTGCTACTGTAGGTTCCAGTACAACGGGGAGAGGTTTTATTAACGTGGGTTCCCATATTCTTGGGGTAGAGATCTGTGGTGTGTGAAGCCTGATGTACCATGACCGGTGATGATGTGTGCTCTGTGCTACATTTCCTATGTGTCATCCATACACTTTACAGGGTGTCCCTGTTCTTTTAAAGTCTGGGTAGAGTGACTAAGGATCTATTCTTATTTTTCTAATAGTGGATATGGATTAAAGAGCATATAGGGGCGCCTGGGTGGCACAGCGGTTAAGCGTCTGCCTTCGGCTCAGGGCGTGATCCCGGCGTTACGGGATCGAGCCCCACATCAGGCTCCTCTGCTGTGAGCCTGCTTCTTCCTCTCCCACTCCCCCTGCTTGTGTTCCCTCTCTCGCTGGCTGTCTCTATCTCTGTCAAATAAATAAATAAAAAATCTTTAAAAAAAAGAGTATATAAATGATCCATTTTTCCCCATTTATATTTAAAGACCTAATTGCCCATTCTGCATAATCAGCAGCTGCTCTTCTACAGTGAAAGGCTAGAACACAGAGCACACTGGGAATGAAGTCGAGATCATTTTCATGGAGTCCCTTGCCCCGTGTGCAATACTGCACGTGATTCAGCAAGATAAGGGGGAAGTACAAAAGTCACTACCTGGTTGTCTTGGTATCTGCGCTGGGTTATACTACCAAAAGCCAGTAGTAGTTCAGGCCAATCTTGACCCTCCACATCAGTACCCTTTGGGGGTGTTAGAGCACCAGGTGCTATGCTTTCCCCAGTACTATAGATATCATGATGTTTTTTAAATCAATACTTTTCCTTTTGGGGGTGCCTGGGTGGCTCAGTTGGTTAAGCCTCTGACTCCTGAGTTTGGCTCAGGTCATGATCTCAGAGTCGTAAGATCGAGCCCCACATCGGTCTCCACGCTGAGCATGGAGCCTGCTTAGGATTTTCTCTCTCCTTTTCCCTCTGCCTCTCAATGCTCATTGTCTCGCTCTCTCTCAAAACAAAAACAAAAACAAAGTTTTTCCTTTCAATTTAGATTCTGGGGGATTAATTTAGATTAGCTAATTAGTGCTAATTCTTATCTCTGTGGACGCCTGCAAACGAAGCCAGTAGGCATTTTTCCTTGTTCAGGATCCTTGTTGCTTCTCGCAGAGATTAAAGTGGAGGTTTGCTCTGCTTAGTCAGCTTCTCCACCGACTGAAGGTTTCCCAGCGGGTAGACGGTGCTGATAAAGAAGGGTGGAGTGGGGAGGGTGGGCTTGGTGATGCTGGTGGTGTTGGTGATGCCAAGTCCTCCTTTGCAATAAGGTGACCAGGACGGTGATCTGTGAACGAAGTAGAGTCTGTCACAGACAGTGGGCTTGAATCTGGACCAGAAGGTGGCATTTCACTTTGGAACAGCGGCACACGGCTATTGCCGGGGCTGTCAGAACGTCCGTAGCTGCGGTGGGTATGGTGGCTAATAGTGAACAGTAGGCAGCGTGCTGCATTGACTTAGGACTACTATGGAATATTCAGGAATATTTAGGAATTTTAAGGAATTAGGAATAGGAATATTAAGAGTTCACAATGCAAAGTAGACTCATGCCTGCAACATCAGGTAGTGTCCTGTACATTTTTAATTCTTTTTCTTGTTGTTGTTCTTGCCACTCAAGAAAATCTGCTCTTGTTATGGCCTAAGCATAATTGCCCTGCATCATGCTAGGCTAAACATTAGGCATCTACTGGAAAAGCTGGTGTATTTTGTGCCTGAAATTTTTATAGTGGCATCATATTGTTTTAATTGATGTAATATGCTTTTTCCTTTGGTCTCCCAGCAGGTGTTATTAGTAGCATGTGCTACTGTTAAAGAGCAACCAGGACTTTTCCTTTTGTTTTAGATTCTGGGGTTTTAATTTAGATTAATTAGTTAGTGCTAATTCTTATCTCTGTGGGTGCCTGCAATACTAATTCAGTAGGAATTTTTCTATCCTTCTGTATGTATGGTTTTGAGACCTTGCCCCTTCCCAGATTGTTTTAGTATAAGCTTTCATATCTAGATTATTAGTAAGCAGCCTAAACTTCTGCTTGAGTGAGCCATTATACCCTTGTAGGATAAGAGGAAGTTTCACATTAGGCTTTGTTCCATAGCCCGTTCCTATATTCACCTTCCTGTGAACTGGGGCTCTGATCTGATTTTCTGATGGCTGAGATACCATAGCAAGCATCTAGGTTTCTAATGCTCTGATGGTGCTTTTTTTTCTTTTTAAAGATTTATTTATTTATTTATTTATTTATTTATTTATTTATTTATTTGACAGACTGAGAGACAGCCAGCAAGAGAGGGAACACAAGCAGGGGGAGTGGGAGAGGAAGAAGCTGGCTCATAGCTGAGGAGCCTGATGTGGGGCTCAATCCCAGAACACCGGGATCACGCCCTGAGCCGAAGGCAGACGCTTAACCGCTGTGCCACCCAGGCGCCCCTGATGGTGCATTTTTTTTTTTTAAAGATTTATTTATTTATTTGACAGAGACAGAGACAGCCAGCTAGAGAGGGAACACAAGCAGGGGGAGTGGGAGAGGAAGAAGCAGGCTCTTAGTGGAGGAGCCTGATGTGGGGCTCAAACCCAGAACGCTGGGATCACGCCCTGAGCCGAAGGCAGACGATTAACCACTGCACCACCCAGGCGCCCCTACATTTTTAATTGGTTTCCTCAGCCACAAATCAGTGTGTTTTTTAAACATAAATTTTAGGAATTTTTACCTCACTAGTTTCCCTAATAAGTTTGTCTACCTGGTTATTAAGTTCGGTTCCTTCAGACTTATTCTTCTGGTGTGCAGAGACTGGTGTCAAGAGAACAGAGATGTCAGCCAGTGATACTTTCTGCCATATGTCCTTACCTCATATTTTCCTATATCCTATTTCCCAGTTGTTTTCTGACCATGTTCCTGACCAAAGAGTTATTTCATTAGTGATTTCCATGAGCTTAAGAAAAGAAATACTTCTTTCTGATTGATTCTCTTTAACAGATTGGTAGCCAATTTTACGGCTATTAGTTCAGCATATTGAACTAATTCTCCTGAGCAGACCATCATTAGTCTTAAGACCACAGCTTGTCAGTGTACTCCGTGTGGCAGTATGGGGACTGACACATCTGTAAACCAAGACTGTTGAGTGCCATGGACCAGGGTAGTCCCTACTGCCCAACTGCTTGAGCTTTGAAATTCCAGCAAATCTATCATTGGCATTGCTGAGATTTCCTTATTCATTTGGGAGGGTCAACCCTCCATCTGTATGCCTTACTTGGAAGTATAGCATTTCCATGTTAGGAATAATTCCCCTCTGTTCGTCAGGGAATCTGCTTTACCCACTCCAGAAGAGGGTGTTACAGTTTAAGTATAGTTAGTTTATTTTCTATTAGTTAAGTATAGTTAGTTTATTTTCTATTCTATTTCTATTATTATTTCTATTTCTATTAGTATAGTTAGTTTATTTTCTGTTAGTGGCTTTGTATTTTGTAGGACTTTATAGGGTGCCCAGGTGAATGTTTGAACTGGTTGGTTATCTGTTCTTGGACCATGGGGACTTCTGAGTCCAAAATGCAATTGGATAAAATTTTAGGTCCTGGGGTGTTTTGGTCCACAGTGACCATGTTGCAAACCCTGTGATTATAGGCACGAAGGTCCTCATTAGCTGGTGCCAATGTATTAACAGTTCTGAGAGCATTTTGCAAATAAGTAAAGGCTGCCTCACAAGTCTCTGTCCATCTAAATTCCCCACACATATTAAAATGTGGTTTTGTTTTTGTTTTTGTTTTAAAGATTTTATTCATTCATTTGAGAGAGAGAGAGAGCCAGCCAGCGAGAGAGGGAACACAAGCAGGGGGAGTGGGAGAGGAAGAAGCAGGCTCCCAGCAGAGGAGTCCGATGCGGGGCTCGATCCCAGAATGCCGGGATCACGCCCTGAGCCGAAGGCAGACGCTTAACGACTGAGCCACCCAGGTGCCCCTAAAATGTGTTTTAATATTATCCCTGTCAGGGAGTACAATTTTTACTCTTCCCTCCAATATTCTTCTAGTTTGTCTAAGAATTCAGTTGAATAACGAAGAAGCGACCGGGGCAACCAGCTTATATACTTTTTAGACAAAGAGTCCATGAATTTATAAAGAATTGATAGGACAAAGAAAACTTAAATTTGGGAGCTTCAAATAGTAAGGAATTCTAAACAGGATTTGGAGCTGGGTTGTAAATTGATAAAGTAACAAGTTTGGTTTATACAGTCTTCTCAGCCCTGAAGTCCCTATTTCTTTCTACCTCCTGGTGGGGGAAGGGTACCTTTCACATGGGAGATCTCTTTCTTGATTCCTGGAGACAAAGGAAGTGCTCTTCCTGCACTGACTATTTCTTAAGTAATTTGAACTCAATATAATCAATATGCCTTTGTGGCACATCCCGAGGCAGCCCACCCTGGGATTTGACAGTTCCCTCCTCTAAAACTTCCCTGGAAGTTTCCCAGACTAAAAGCAGAATTTGTCACTGTGGAGAAAGAAATTGAGCTAGTAGTGGAGTGGTAAGAGATCTGCAAAGAGAGAGAAGATCACAGATTAGAATGAAGGCGAACAAACAGAAAAGAACAAATCAAAGCCCATTTCCCCACACCCCATTAAATCGGTCCCCCCAAACCTGAAAATAGATCAGCCCAATAGAATGTCCGTACTTCATTTATCTGATGAAAAATATTAATCCTTTCCTTCAACAGATTTAAGTTAGATATTGTCCCATTTAATTTACACAGAAGCAACATTTGTCACTGATGATTGCACGAGCTCCTCCTTGCTGGGCAGTCAGTGTAGTTAGGATGTGACCATTTTGAAGTACCACAGAGGCTAAGCTGTTAACTTCTGACCGGAGTGTTTTCACAGTTTGCATAGTGATATTGACTCTTGTTCCATTACCATAGAGAGATTTAGGATTGCTTTTTTCAATTCATAATCTCCAAAGATTGGGAATAAGAGCCTTAAGGCTGAAAGTTGGAGTTCTGAAACACAAGCAGATTTCTATAACTTCTCACCTGGCACATCCATGGGGCACAAGTTCATGAACAAAAGAGCCCACATTTGTAAATTGGCTGGCATTTAGAGTGGAGTATTTGGTGAGAGAAGGAGCCAGGTACCCAGGTTCACATGATCCTGACCCTTTAGGTAGAAACTCTGTGTATACTAGATTGCTGCATAAAATAAAAAGACTAGTGTGGTTTACAGAAGGTTAGGCGGGAACCTATAATTTCCAAGGTCTGGAGCATTCCATGACCTTTTCCATTGATAATGCGAACATCCATACGTCTCCTTTTTTCAAGTGCTCCTGTCAATCTGTGAGAGCAGGACCGGCTGTGAAATCGCTGTTGAAGGAGGCCTGGGGTTCCGTTGAGACAGCTCAACAGCTTAGTTTTGTCACCTCACCAAGTCAGTCCGGAATTTTGATCCATCCAAATATGATCTGCAGTACTGGGCAATCTAACAAGGGACCAGCTGAGGTACCCTACGTTTTACGGGGCTGACCTGTGAAATATTCCGTGATTTGGCAAATTTTTATGCTGCGGTTACTTTTACTCTTGTCAAAGTTGAAGGTGCCGTTTTCAGCATCTGTTGGGATGGCTAAAATAAAAAAGACAAGGAACAGTAAGTGTCGACGAAATGTGGAGAAAAAGGAACTCTCATGAACTGTTGGTGGGAATGTATATTGGTATAGCCACTGTGGGAAACAGTATGGAGGTTCCTCAAAATATTAAAAATAGAAATATCGTATGATCCAGTAATTGCACTATTGGGTATTTATGCAGGCAGAATGAACACACTAACTCAAAAAGATAAATGGACCCCTATGTTTATTGCAGCATTATTTACAATAGCCAAGACACAGAAGCAACATAAGTGTCCATCAATAGACAATTGGATAAGAAAAATGTGTGTGTGTGTGCATGTGTGTGTGTGTAAAATATTACATAGCCATAGAAAAGGATGCGATTGTGCCATTTGGGACAACATGGATGGACTTAGAGGGTATTAGGCTAAGTGAAATAAATCAGACTGAAAAAGACAAATACCATATAATTCCACTCATAAATGGAATCTTTAAAAAATGAATAAACAAACAAAAAGAAGAATTAGAACTATAAATACTGATGGTGGCCAGGGGGGAAGAGGATGAGATATTGGGCAAAATGGATGAATGGGAGAGGGAATAAATAAATAAATTTAAATTAAAAAATAAATAAATTTAATAAATAAATAAATTTATTCACAGGCATGAAAAGCAGAGCATAAGGAATACAGTCAATATCACATTAGCAATGTAATTGGACAGATAGTAGCTGTACTTGTGGTACACATAGCATAATGTAGAAACTTGCCAAATCACAAAGCTGTAAAACTAAAACTGATGTAACATGTGTCCACTAGATCCAAAAACCTAATTTTTAAAAAATTGAAGATGCCCTTTTTAGCATCAAACCACAGAGTTTGGTTGCAATATAGAATTGGTGTATCACCCAGGAGAAGTCCAACAGCATGTCTGTTTTCAAAGCAAAGGGAAAAAATTTCCCCTGTTGTCTTTACTCAGACAAGGGATAATCCTCGAGCTTCTGTAGAGATTGTCTAAGGCCCAAGTAACTCATCAGGGGAAATGTTCTTCTGGTCATGGATACCATACCTTGTCGTTTATCCATCTGTACCGTATCCACGAGGTATTCACAATGGCAGGAATGAGGACCAGTTCAAGTTCTTTTGCGCTATCTAGATGTTGACATAGCCAACAGTCAGACTGCTTAGTTAATGTGGCCAGGATTTGGTAAGCTGGCATAAGGGGTATTTGATCTGTGCATGACCTGTTGAAAAAGAGAGGACCAGTAAGAGCAAGACACAGGTTGAAAAAGAGCCCATAGTGGAAACTTAGGGGGAGTAGGACAGATAGAGACAAGTACTCTCTGGTCAGCCTTTTAATAAATGATTTATAAATGTGGAAAAAGTATTGATAAGAAAGGTCTTTAAAAATATATATATATACGGAGTTTAAAAAAGTGGGGATAGGTGAAAGAAAAATTTCTTGACCTGTGATCTTGGGAAAAGTGGTCTACTACATGATGCTATGTTCTTCTGGGGCCTGGAAGTTGGCCCTGGAAATCCTTAATTTAAGGTCACCTGTAGAGGTCAGTCCCACTTGTCTTGAAGCCAATGGTCTGGATCTGTTTTGATGTGGCTTGCACCCATCCAGAAGGATCGTTCTCTCATTTTGATGGCAGTGTAGCTGGTGAGTACTACTTCTTGAGGTCCTTCCCAGTGAAGTGCAGCACACGTTTTTTTCTAAAGACCTTGATGTACATACACCTGGAGTCCTGATCAAAAGGAGTGGCCACACTCGTCAGTTGATGGAGACCGTGCCTCTTTTACTTGTTGGTGTGCTTCAACTATACCAGTTAGTCCTTGTATATAGCAAGTTGTAGCATCAAATGTTCACTTGAATTCCTGTAATGTTCACTTAACTCATGAATGGAAGTTTCAGCCACGTCAGTAGGTACTGGGGGGCCAAACACTGTTTCAAAATAGTGTCTCCTGTTTGGAGTAGTCTGGATCTTAATAAGGGCCAAGGTCAATGCTTCTGGCCATTTAAGTCCAATTTTTTGGCAGAACTTTCCTAAGGTCCCTTTTATGTCTAGATTTTTATGTTCTACTTGCGGTAATGATTGAGGATTGTATAGAGTATGAAATTTTCATGAGGACCCCAGAATTTTTGTAAGCAAGTGGTTTATCTCTTCCATAAAGTGAATTTCTTGGTCTAATTCAATCCATAAAGGAATGCCAACATGAGGAATAATCTCAGTTATTAATCTCTCTCTCTTTTTTAAAGATTTTATTTATTTATTCGACAGAGATAGAGACAGCCAGTGAGAGAGGGAACACAAGCAGGGGGAGTGGGAGAGGAAGAAGCAGGCTCATAGCAGAGGAGCCTGATGTGGGGCTCGATCCCACAACACAGGGATCACGCCCTGAGCCGAAGGCAGACGCTTAACCGCTGTGCCACCCAGGCGCCCCTCAGTTATTAATCTCGAGCACATCTAGTTGGATAGCATCAGACTATCCACTAAACACGCAGACGATATCCAGACAGTGAGAATAGCCTCGAGACTGGGGGCAAATTTATGAAATCATTTGGAGTTCTGCAAAGGGCAGTGTGGACCTAGGAAAACTTTCTGAGATATGCTGATTTCTTTCAGAACATTGATGAGATTTACTAGTAGTACACAACTTGATAAGTAATTTGGTCAGAAATTGTGTGGATGCCAGACAAAACCAATTGTCTTTTAGTTCCTTAACTACCCCCTATCAGCGCTTGTGTCCCATTTGGTGGCAAGCCAGTAGGTTAACAGAAAGGCAGCTACAGGGACTCTGCTTGGCCCAGTGCGTGATCCATCTGATAACTGTTCAACACTCTTTTGTATCCAACTGTCTTTCTCAGACTGTGGGGCATCTGCCTAATAATTAATAGTATCAGTCAGGAATAAAGCCAGGCTTGAAAATTGAGTGAAGAAAGAATAAGGGGGTCCATTTGGGACTGCATATTCAGCAGCTCTGGCAGCCCTATTTTTTCCTAAAGATTTAGCATCAGTTCCCTTTCTTATGGGCTGAATAATGAACAACAGTGATTTTAGAACAGTGATTTTAGAAGGGAGGTGAATAGCAATTATATGTCCATTAGCAATAGAAGTACTGGCAGAATTTAAGAATCCATGGGATTTTCAAATGGTGCCAATGGCATGGCAGACCCCAAAAGCTTATTTGGAGTCTGTGTAATTAGTAGCAGTTGCCCTTCCAACAAGGCACAAGCTGTAGTAAGAGCTGTGAGTTCAGCAGCTCGGGCTGATTTTACCTTCGGCAAAGAATATGCCTCTATTGTTTTCTGTGGGGAATTAGGGCATGGCCAGTTATGTTTTCCCCAGAAATGTCATTAACGGGAGTACAAAATAGAAGTAAGTCTGGGTTGTCTAAAGGGATGTCTGAGATATCCCCTTATGGCTTTGAGACTGTTTCTACAGTTGTAAGGAGATCATGGGGAATAGAGTGGACTCTCCATCAGGGAGGGATAGTAAGGTAGCTGGATTTAAAGTGTTACAATGATATAAGATGACATGAGGGATGGTCAAAAGAGCTTGTTCATAAGTGGTCTGTCGCCATTGTTAAAAAAGAAAAATCAACTGAGTGAATTTGAAGATCTAATTGGCACTATTAAATGATTCATGAATTGGGCAGCATGCCATCTATCAAGTAGAAGGGAGCTCTGAGGAGTTGTACAAAATGGAAGGTTTTTATAGAAGAGGGTGGGACAAGAAAGTTATTAACATTATATTATTTGCAAAGAAAAGGATTGTTCCAGGCAAGATTGCTTTCCCAGAGGGGGAAGAGCAGAGGGTCTTATCATGCAGATCGCCTCACCAACCTTTGAGATACATTGATTCATCTCATGGGGAGGTCCCATGTGGCGGACTCATTGGCACTGATGAAAAAATTCCTGACCAGCCAGTTAAAACTGCATTTCTGGGGGAGTTGAGACTGCAATGAGATGATGTATTAAGCCCCAGTTTGGAGTCTCAGCCTAAGTGACTCCATTTTGGGCCTGTGATTTTCTTAAGAATTTGTACCTTTTTTTTTTTTTAAAGATTTTATTTATTTATTTGACAGAGAGAGAGACAGCCAGTGAAAGAGGGAACACAAGCAGGGGGAGTGGGAGAGGAAGAAGCAGGCTCATAGCAGAGGAGCCTGATGCGGGGCTCGATCCCACAACGCCGGGATCACGCCCTGAGCTGAAGGCAGATGCTTAACCGCTGTGCCACCCAGGCGCCCCAAGAATTTGTACCTTTTGATCAGACTCTCTGCTTAACTGAAAGATGTGGTCAAAATTTAAGGCGTAGTGCCACTCTCGGCTACCATTGAAGTGCTCACTGTTTTTGTTGTTCTTTCTTGTGGTATTGATTGGAGAAAACGGAACAAAGGCCAGACTTTGCTTTGGTTCATGGTCTGCAGGCAGGATTCTTGAGGCACGCAGACTTAACGCTCCTACAGCTTCTTCAAGGACTTCCTATCATGTTTCACCGCTATACCTTTGCTCTGGTTAATGTAACTTCACTCTGATAACCGTAAACCTCCCCCACCACCAAGATATATGTTAGCAATCATCCTCCAAGCATATGGCCCCCTGATACACATCTGAAGGGTCTCATGATTCATGTTTTACTAGACAGTAGTAAATAACCTTATCTTAGCAACAGCTAGCCCCTCAAGGTCCTGGAAGCCCTGCTTCCAAATTCCTTAGAGACTTACACTATCCCTAACCCCCACTAACTAAAAAAGTATATCATCTGTCATTCCTCACACCCCCATGCAGCTGTTTCTGTGCTTTAATGAAACCACCATTTTGCACCAAAAACGTCTCAAGAATTCTTTCTTGACTGTTCACTCTCGGACCCCAATATCAAATGCCATCAGTATCATGACGTTTTTGCTTCACCTCTGACATTCACAGGTCATGGCTTCAATTTCATATTAAGTTGGCCATTTTCTTTGTTCCTTATACATTGCAGTCTTAGATAATTTAACTTGGTGGTTAGTGACGGGAAACATGCGTTTACAGCTTTGAGAGAATGCAATGTACCAGGGGAATTATTATGATTACTATAAGCAGGAGAACTCCTAATATTTGAAGTGCACTTTATTATTTTTTTTAATTTTTAAAAAAGATTTTATTTATTTTTGCGAGAGAGAGAGAGAGCACAAGCAGGGGGAGCGGCAGGCAGAGGGAGAAGCAGACTCCCCAGTGAGCAGAGAGCCCCATGCGGTACTCTACCCCAGGACTCTGGGATCATGACCTGAGCCGAAGGCAGATGCTTAACTGACTGAGCCACCCAGGCGTCTCTGGAGTGCACTTTAGAGCCATGCTCTGAAGACCCAAACAAATCAAAATCAAACAGTCGAAGAAAGATCCACGGAAAGTGTCATGAGCACGCTATGAAGGCGCATACATACATGAGTTGTGTCTTTCCACAATGTCAGCTTTATTCATTCACAAGGCAAAGTGAATCACAATTATAAAGCAGGTTCTGGATTCCAAACTCAATGACATTTCACCATGTAATTAAACTTGGCTTCTTACACAGCACACAGAGCAGAACATAAGACAAGCCAGGCAACAAACAAGGTAACAGAAGGGTGCAGGAAGTTAATGAACCAAACGGGAAGTCCTCTGTGAGCGCTCAGTTGAGATGAGGCCTCCGTCCGGTCAGCGCTGGGCACTTACTGCTTCTGATGTTCAAGCAGTGAAGGAGCTCAGTTCTGTTCGGAGATCAATGGGGCAGAGCCTTCAGCGGCAGCTGCCTTTTTAAAGTGGTCAGACGTAGAGGGGTCAGTGTGTGGAGAGTCTGATAGTTTGATGCAAAAATCCTCCCCTTTTTAAAGGGATTGACTTGGTTTGGCCCCTGCAGACCTTCTCTGTCTCTGCTTGTGATCAGTTCTGAGGGGTCGCCAGCTGGTGCTGGTCTCTGCGATATCTCATGGCTGCAGTGCCCTTAACTGCTTGACACAGGCTCCTCCTTGACATCAGAGACTCCATTTTGCTCTCTACAGAAGGAGTCACCTTTTTAGACAAAGTGACTTATTCTGTGGTTTTATGTAACCAAGTTTTAACTTCCCCTGAAGTGTTAATCCAGGCACAGAAGGTACTAGCCATAGCACAGATACCTTCTTGCTTAGCTCAAAGATAGTCAAGACTATTCAATTATCAAGGATGACTTTGTCTAGAGAGTCTAAGGATTTTTGTTGGGCCACTATTGCCTTAGCTGTAGATTTTGCAATAATTTTAAGAGTTAAGGAGATGTTCTTGATCATAGCCTCACCTACATTTATCTCTAACCAGGGACATAAGGACCTGCCAAAAGCAGTGAATCTTGAATTAGGAAAGTGTCTTGGTAGGTCCTTTGAAACTCAACAATATAAATTTAGAGTAGCTGGCCAATGAGAATCTTATTTTGCTTGTGAAAAGTTAGGGGCACAGTTAGATTTTCTCCTAGGCTAAAATAAAAGGTCATTTTGAATTCCAGAGGTCATCCAATTTCTCCCCCTCCCTACCCCCAGCAATGGGTTGGGAGATACAGATGAGAGCATTTTATTTCCAGGGCAACGTCAGAGTAAAGGAAAGGAAAAGAAAGTGAAAGGGTTTCATATTTAAAGTATGAAGATTTCAAAAAAAATAAAAAATACTGATTAAAAAAATAAAATATGAGGTATTGTTGTGTCATCTTGGACCTATCTTAGAAGCAGTCTACCTCGATGTCAGCTCCTTCTCTTCCTCATCAATTTGATTTAGAGGTCTCCAGCATCTTTTTGTTTTGCAGCAGTGTCAGTGGTTAGGAGCACTTAGTAAGGTCCCTTCTTAGTGGGCTTAAAGGCTGTCTTCCTCTGATGATGTTTCTAGAATACCCGCTCACCAGACTCCAGACTGTGACCAACAGGCTCCTTTGAATTGGGATCCAGAGAGGCTTCTTTGACCTGTGGATGACAGGCTTGAGTATAAGACGTTAGAGACTGAGGGTAGCTGGTCATAACAGCACGAGACAAGAAGGGTCAGCAGAAGGTTGTACACTGAAAGAATTTCGAGAAGATTGCAAGGTTTTGTTAAGGTTCTTATGATTTTTCCAGTGGAGTGGGTGCTTGGATCACAGATCATTTCCCCAAGTGGGAGATATACTTTTATGTTTTTTTTTTTTTGCTACTGTGGGGGCATCAGCCTTGCATCAGGGGAAAGCTTTGATCTTTCCAGAAAACACACATAATCATAACAGGAACATATTGATAACCCATACCAAGTGGCAATTGAATGAAATCCAGCTGTAGGTATTTTAGGGGTCCAGAGGGAGGAGGGGTCCAGAGGGAGGTGGCCTCACAAAAATCCGGGAACACACAAAAATCTTTTTTCCAGGACTATGGGCCAGGCAGATCAGACATTGCTGATAGACTATTTTTGCAGTTTTATAGAAGTCTCTCTACCAATGGCAATTCATAATTTGAGCTCATCTTACATTCCCTGTGGAAGGTAAAGTAACGTAAAAACTTGAAAATGGTATTTGCCAGGGAGCCGGGAAGAACCAAGAGGCCACCTTGGGGTTCCCATAGCTCCAAATATTTAATTTGTAGCTATTGTTTACCCACCTTAACTTTTCTTTCTTTCTTTCTTTCTTTCTTTCTTTCTTTCTTTCTTTCTTTCTTTCTTTCCTTTCTTTCTTTCCTTCTTTTTTTTTTTTTTTTAAAGATTTTATTTATTTATTTGACAGAGAGAGACAGCCAGCGAGAGAGGGAACACAAGCACGGAGAGTGGGAGAGGGAGAAGCAGGCTCCCAGCAGAGCAGGGAGCCCGATGCGGCGCTCGATCCCAGGACCCGGGGATCATGCCCCAAGCTGAAGGCGGACGCTTAACGGCTGAGCCACCCAGGCGCCCCCCCACCTTAATTTTTCTAATTTAGGAGTAGACTGTTACAAGGACACGAGGATGGCAAAAGTCTGGCAATGAGGGGCCATTTTTTGCAGAAGCAGAATGGACTTTTCCACATGTGCCACCTCTTAAAAATACAATATAAAGAGAATTAGTATTACTTATATGACAATGCTTTCCATGTAATTTATATATCATGCCTGATTAGTTTATGGGGCACCTGGCTGGCTCAGTCAGTACAGCATGCAACTCTTGATCTTGGGGTTGGGAATTCAAGCCCCACTTTGGGCCTAGAGCCTACTTAAAAGAAAAAGTAGCATGTGTGTGTATGTGTGTGTGAGATTAGTTTAACATGTAGGGAAGGAAAAATTCTTTCTATATCCCTCAAGGTCTTCCAGTTGGACTAAGAAATATATATTAACAGGAGAAAGAACCAAAGTTTTCTTACATGCTCACAGAGGCCTGATAATGAAATTGAGAACTAAAGAAATAGCCAATTTTAGACAAAGAGACAATAAATTTGTGAGGAATTGGCAGGATAAAGAAAACAGGTGTTTGGGAGCTTTTATTAGTAGGGAATTCTAAGCAGAATTTGGGCTGAGGTATTAGATTAGAAAAAAGGTAATACATTTTTTTTCTAGAGCGTTCTTAGCTTTGAAGTCCCTATCGCTGGTGAGAAGGATGTCTTTTTCCTTCTTAGTACAAGGAGTTTATTTTCTTTTTTTTTAAGATTTTATTTATCTGAGAGAGAGAGAGAGAGAACAAGCAGGGGGAATGGCAGAGGAAGAGGGAGAAGCAGGGAGCCTGACACAGGGCTCAATCCCAGGACCCTGAGATCTGAGTTGAAGGCAGACACTTAACTGACTGAGCCACCCAGGCATCCCAAGTTAAAGAATTTCTTAAACCTCAGGAGGATTCTCAAGAGTTTGTGGGGGTTTTGGGGTTTTTCTTTTTTAATTTTTAAGTAATTTCCACACCCAAAATGGGGCTCAAACACACGACCCAGAGATCAAGTCACATGCTGTACTGACTGAGCCAGCCAGGCACACCTAGCTATTTCCTTCTTGATTGTCTCATTTTACATCCCAAGAACATGGCTTGGTTTCTGTCTGCTTGGGACGAGTTCTGTCTGTGGCTACCTTTGGGAGTGACTCTAGGTCTTATAAAGCTAGTTATCTTTTACCCTCTCTTTAAGGACACCTCTTTGGTCTAGGAGGTTGTTTGATACTGCCGGAAATATTAACTATTTGTCCTGGTTGAAAATCTGGTAAGATATTTTAAAGGATTTAATAAATCTATAAATCAGCAATCTGGCCCAATTGGAAGCTGATATTCAGAGGCTTATAGGAATTTTTTTTAGGTCTTCTTCCCTAGGCTGTATGTATCCAGAGGGAAAGAAGGCATTTTCAAAGGTGCATGGATGTGTGAGTCCTATGATACCATTTAGGTGGCAATCCAATTCTTTGAGGAATTAAAAAATAG
Organism: Ailuropoda melanoleuca; assembly: GCF_002007445.2. Lineage (NCBI taxonomy): Eukaryota > Metazoa > Chordata > Mammalia > Carnivora > Ursidae > Ailuropoda > Ailuropoda melanoleuca. The sequence continues at coordinate 89,692,670 of NC_048225.1, forward strand.
TTGTCCTTGTTTTACAAATCTTGTCTTCCCAGGATCAGAGGTGTGGTTCCAGAAACAATTCAAAGACCACAAATCCTTTTTATGGATTCAAAAACCTTCCCCACCCCCTCTTTTAATCTCAGAAAGCTTTTAGGTATAAAAAATCTGGTCCTAAGGGAACAGAAGTCCTTCTAGGGAAAACTTGCATTTTCCCCCTGTGCTTTTAAAATGTAAATGTTCAATATTCTACCATACTCCCCAGGAACTCAATATAGTCCTCCTCTTTCAAATGCAAATTACAAGGAGGTAATTCTTATCAAGAAAAAACAAGGGGGAAGAGTCGTTTGGAACTTGACTTGCCAAGGACAAATACAAATCTTACATGTCTTCTCTACAAATGGAAAAATAAAAAAGCTTTAGCCATCTAAACAGATAACTTTAACTTAACCCATCTACCAGAAAAACAACTCAGATCCAACTTTTATAACTAGTATATTTTGTACCTATTTCAATATGGCAATAATTTTAAAACAGAAGCTGTAAGTTCTCTGTATCTGTATGTTCATCTGTCTGTCTGTCTCTCTCTATATATGCATTATAGTTATGTGGTATTTTCTACCTCTAGACAGTATTGTTAAAATTAATTTGTAAAAGAGCTCTATTTAGTCGGTTTGGAGGCAAATGCTTCTAAGGGTTGGGTATTCTAAAACTCTCAGAGGGGCGCCTAGGTGGCTTAGTTGGTTAAGTGCCTGACTCTTGATTTCAGCTCAGGTCCTGATCTCAGGGTCCTGGGATAGAGCCAAGTGTCAGGCTCCCCACTCAGTGGGGAGTCTGCTTGAGATTCTTTCTCTCCTTCTTCCTCTGCCCCTCCTTCATCTGAAGGCTCACATGCAGGCTCTCTCTCTCTCATACAAATAAATAAATTAAAAAAAAAAACAAAACAACTCCCAGGGCATGGCTCAGATGGTTGAGCATCTGCTTTCGGCTCAGGTCATGATCTCTCCAGGTCCTGAGATCCAGCCCCACATCGGGCTCCAGCTTTGTTCTTTCTCAAGATTGCTTGGGTTATTTGGGGTCTTTTCAGGTTCCATACAAATTTTAAGATTATTTGTTCTAGTTCTGTGAAAAATGCTATTGGTATTTTGATAGTGATTGCATTAATATATAGATTGCTTTGGGTAGTACGGACATTTTAACAGTATTCTTCTAATCCATGAGCAGGGTATATCTTTCATTTGTTTATGTTGCCTCCAATTTCTTTCATCCATATATTTTTTTAAGATTTTATTTATTTATTTATTTATTTATTTATTTGACAGAATGAGCTAGACAGCACAAGTAGGGGGAACAACAGAGAGAGAGGGAGAAGCAGACTCTCTACCAAGCAGGGAACCCGATGTGGGGCTCGATCCCAGGACCCTGGGACTGTGACCCAAACTGAAGGCAGATGCTTAACCAACTGAGCCACCAAGGTGCCCCCACCTTCATCCATATTTTATGGTTCTCAGAGAGCAGGTCTTTCACCTCCTTGGTTAAGTTTATTCCTTGGTATTATATTTTTGGTTTAATTGTAAATGGAATTGTATTCTTAATTTCTCTTCCTGCTACTTCATTAGTGTATGGTAATGCAACTGACTTTTGTGTATTAATTTTGAATCCTGAAACTTTACTTAATTCGTTTATTATTTCTAATGGTTTTTTGGTGGTATCTTTAGGGTTTTCTAAATATAGTATCACGTCATCTACAAATAGCAATAGTTTGGCTTCTTCCTTACCAATTTGGATGCCTTTTATTTCCTTTTCTTGTATAATTGCTGTGGCTAGGATTTCCAGTCCTATGTTGAGTAAAAGTAGCAAGAATGAACATCTTTGTCTCGTTCCTGATCTTAGAAAAAAACTAAAAGTTTTTCACCATTGAGTATGATATTAGCTGTGGGTTTGTCATATATTTTTTTTTATGTTGAGCTATGTTCCCGCTGACCCTACTATGTTGAGAGTTTTTATCATGAATGGATCTTGTACTTTGTCAAATACTTTTTCTGCCTGTATTGAAATGATCATATGGGTGGGATTTTTTTTTTTTTTTAGATTTTATTTATTTATTTATTTAGTTAGTTAGTTAGCTTGTTAGTTAGTTATAGAGTATGGATGAGTGGGGGGAGAGGCAGAGTGACAGAGAGAAAGAATCCCAAGCAGACTCTGTGCTGAGAGTAGAGCCTGGGACACTGGGCTCTATCTCATAACCCTGAGATCATGACCTGAGCCAAAATCAAGAGTTGGGATACTTAATCAATGGAGCCATCCAGGTGCCCCTACATGATCATATGGTTTTTATCCTTCATTTAGTTAATGTGGTATATCACATTGATTGCATTGCAAATACTGAACCATTTGGGTATCCTTGAAATAAGTCCCATTTGATTGTGGTGAATGATCCTTGCTAATATTTTGTTGAGCATTTTTACATCAATATTTGTTAGGGGTATTAGTTTCCTTTTTTGTAGTGTCTTTGTCAGGTTTTGGTATCAGAGTAACACTGGACTTGTAGAATGTATTTGGAAGCTTTCCTTTGTCTTCTATTTTTTGGAATAGTTTGACAAGAATAGGTATTAACTCTTCTTTAAATGTTTGGTAGAATTCCCCTGTGAGTCCGTCTGGTCCTGAACTTCTGTTTGTTGGGAGTTTTTTGATTACTGATTCAATTTTGTTACTAGTAATTGGTCTCTTTAGATTTTCTATTTCTTCTTGATTCAGTTCTCATATTTGTTTGTTTATTTATGTATGTATGCATGTTTGTAATCTCTACACCCAATGTGGGCCTCGGACTCATGACCCTGAGACCAAGAGTTGTATGCTGTTTCGACTGAGCCAGCCAGGCATCCTTATTCTTGATTTCAGAAGATGGTATGTTTCTAGGAATTTATCAATTTCTTCTATGTTGTCTAATTTGCTAGCATACAATTTTTTATACTAGTCTTTTATGATCCTTTGTATTTCTGTGGTATTGTTACTTCGCTTTCATTTCTGATTTTATTTGGGTCCTTTCTTTTCTTGATCAGTCTGGCTAATGGTTTATCAATTTTGTTTATCATTTCAGTGAACCACCTCTTGGCTTCGTTGATTTGTTATTATTATTATTATCATCATCAACATCATCATCATTTTTTATTTCATTTATTTCTGTTCTCATCTTTATTATTATTTCCTTTCTTTTACTATACTTGGGCTTTCTTTATTCTTTTTCTAGTTCCTTTAGATGTGGGGTTAGATTGTTTATTTGAGGTTTTTTCTTATTTCCTGAGGTAGGCCTGTATCATTATAAATTTCCCTTTTAGATTTGTTTTTACTGCATCCCAAAGATTTTGGAACAATGTATTTTCATTTTCATTTGTCTCAAGGTATTTTTTAATTTCCTTTTTAAATTATTTGTTGACTTATTGGTTAGTTTTACCTCCAAGTGTTTTTATTTTTATTTTTATTTTTTTTACAGTTTTTTTCTTGAGATGTATCTCTAGTTTCATATAGTTGTGATTGGAAAAGATGTATATGATTTCAGTCTTAAATTTATTGAGACTTGTTTTGTGGCCTAGTGTGATTTATGTTGGAGAACATTCCATGTGCCCTTGAATGTGTATTCTGTTGTTTTTGGATAGGATGTTCTATATTTACCTGTTAAGTCCATCTGTTCTAATGTGTCATTCAAAGATACTATTTCCTTACTGATTTTCTGCCTGGTTGATCTATCCACTGATGTTAGTGGGGTGTTAAAGTCCCCTACTATTGTACTACTGTTAATTTCTCCCTTTGCATCTGTTAGTATTTGCTTTATATATTTAGATGGCCTGATGGTGGGTATGTATTTACAATTGTCATATCCTCTTGTTGGATTGATCCCTTTATCATTATGTAATGCTCTTGTTTGTCTCTTGTTAGAGCCTTTGTTTTAAAACTCTGAGGGGTGCCTGGGTGGCTCAGTGGGTTAAATGTCTGACTCTTGAATTTGGTTTAGGTCATGATCTCGGAGTCCTGAGACCCAGCCCTACATCGAGCTCTCCCTCAGTGGGGAGTCCACTTCAGATTTTCTGTCTCCCTCTCTGCCCCTCTCCCCATGCACGCTCTCAAAAAGTAAATAAATAAATCTTTAAAAAAAAAGTCTGTTTGAAATAAGTATTGCTACCTTGACTTTTTTCCACTTCCATTTGCATGGAAAATCTTTCCCCATGCTTTTACGTTCTAATCGATCTTTAGTTCTTTTTTTTTTTTTTTTTTTTTTTAAGATTTTTGTTTATTTATTTGACAGAGATAGAGACAGCCAGTGAGAGAGGGAGCACAGGCAGGGGGAGTGGGAGAGGAAGAAGCAGGCTCACAGCAGAGGAGCCTGATGTGGGGCTCGATCCATAACGCTGGGATCACGCCCCGAGCCGAAGGCAGATGCTTAACCGCTGTGCCACCCAGGCGCCCCCGATCTTTAGTTTTGCACTGACTCTCTTGTAGGCAGCATATAAATGGGTCTTTTTTTTTTTTTAATTCTGTTATCCTGTGTCTCTTGATTGGAATATTTAGACCATTTATACTTTAAAGTAATTATTGATACATATGTACTATTGCCAGTTTTTCCTTGTTTTGTGGTTGTTTTTGTAGTTCTCTGTTCCTTTCCTTTTCTATTGCTCTCTTTCCTTGTAATTGATGACATTTATTTAATGTTATGCTTAGCTTTCTTTCTTTTTTTTTTTTTAAGATTTTATTTATTTATTTGACAGAGATGGAGACAGCCAGCGAGAGAGGGAACACAAGCAGGGGGAGTGGGAGAGGAAGAAGCAGGCTCACAGCAGAGGAGCCTGATGTGGGGCTCAATCCCATAATGCTGGGATCACGCCCTGAGCTGAAGGCAGATGCTTAACCGCTGTGCCACCCAGGCACCCCTTAGTTTTCTTTTCATTTTTTGTGTATTATAGATTTTGGGCTTGTGGTTATGATGAGGTTCATATGTAACATCCTATGTAGATAGCAATGCCTATTGATAGTCACTTAAGTTTGGACACATTATAAGATTTTATTTATTTATTTGAGAGAGACAGAGAGATAGAAAGAGAGAGAGAGAGCGCACATGAGCAGAAGGAAGGGCAGAGGGAGAGGGAGAAGCAGACTCCCTGCTGATCAGGGAGCCTGACACGGGGCTTGATCCCAGGACCTTGAGATCATGACCTGAGCCAAAGGCAGATGCTTAACTGACTGAGCCACCCAGGTGTCCCTCGACACATTATAAAAGAACATTTTTACTCCCCTTCCACATTTTATGTGTATTTTGTCATTTTAATATCTTTTTATTAATACTTTTCTTCCAAATGTGGCCTCTTCTTTTCCAGTTAAAGAAGTCCTATTATCATTTCTTGTAAGGCCAGTTTAGTGGTAATGCACTCCTTTAAATTTTGTTTGGGAAACTCTCTCCTTCAATTCTGAATGATAACTTTCCTGTGTACAGTATTTTTAGTTGTAAGTTTTTTCCTATAAGCTTTTTGAATATATCATGCCACTCCTTTCTGGCCTGCAAAGTTTCTCCTGAAAAATCAGCTGATAGCTTCATGGAGTTTTTCTTGTACATAATTATTTGCTTATCTCTTGCTAATTTAAAATTTTTTATTTTTATTTTCCTTATTTTCTTAAAATTTTATTTATTTATTAGAGAGAGGGAGCGAGAGCAAGCACAGAAGTGTGGGGGGAGTGGCAGAGGGAGAGGGAGAAGCAGACTCCCTGCAGATGATCCCTCCCAGAACCCTGGGATCATGAATGGAGCTGAAGGCAGACACTTAACAGACTGAGCCACCCAGGGGCCCCTAAAATTCTCTTCATCTTTGACATTTTAATTACTATTATGGTGTCATGGTATGGACTTCCTTGCATTCACCTTGCTTGAAACTCTTTGTGCTTCCTGCACCCTGGATGTCTATTTCCTTCACCAGGTTAAGGAAGTTTTCAGCTATTATTTCTTCAAATAAATTTTTTGTCCCATTCTCTCCCTTTTCTCCTTATGGGACCTCTATAATGTGAATGCTTGTTTGCTTGATGTTGTCCAAGAGATCCCTTAACCTATCATCATTTTTACTTTTTTTTTCTTTTTTTTCTTCTCAGCTTGGGTGCTTTCCATTACCATTGCGTTTCCATTCTACATCTGATAATCTGTTGATTCCCTCTAGTGTATTTTTCATTTCAGCTATTTTCAATTCTGATTGGTTCTTTTTCCCCCATCTCTTTGTTGAAGTTCTGAGTTCTCCCATTTTTCTGTCCAGTGCAGTGAGTTTCTTTATGATCATTACTTTAAACTCTTTATCAGGCACATTGCTTATCTCCATTTCATTTAGCTTTTTTCCTGAGGTTTTGTCTTATTCTTTCATTTGGAGTATATTCCTCTGTCTTCTCAAATTGCTTGACTTTCTGTGATTGACTGTATGAATTAGGTGGAAGAACTGCTTCTCCTAAATTTGAAGGAATGGTCTTGTATATGGTTGTTCCCTTTGTAGACCACGTGTGCCTCGTGACTTTGGGTGGCTGGGGGTCCTGGAGCACTCCATGCTGGGACTGACCTGATGGGATGGTGGCCAGGGCTGAAGCAGGCATGGATGGTCTGGGGCTTTGTGCACAGAGACCATCTTGTAGGACAGCTGAAGCTCAAGTAGGTAAAAAGCCAGCAGGTCCCAGAGCTCTTTGTGCAGAGGATGCCCTGGCAGGACATCTCTGAAGCTTAAGTGGGTGCAAGCCAAGATGTCCTGGGGTGGTCAGTTCAGGGGCATCCTGGGGGGGGCAGTTGGCAATAAGGCATGTGCTGGCTGGGAGTTCCCAGGGCTTTCCACTCTGGGGGGGGTGCCCTGGTGAGGCAGCAGGAGCTGAAACAGGTGTGAACTGGGAGGTCTTGGAGTGTTCTATACCCAGAGTGCCCTATTAAGTCATTTGGAGACAAAGTAGTACTTGCCTAGAGTGTTCTGAGGTGCTTTGTGTCTGTGTCACCTTGATGAGATGGCTGAAGCTGTAGTTGACCGGGAGTGTCCTAGTGTGTGCCATGCTGGGGCCACCTTGCTGGGCTGGCTGGGCTGGTATGTGCTAAAGGTCCAGGACTCACTGGGATGATAGGCTGGCTAGGGCACCTGGACCCTGCTCCCATCCACAGTATCAAGGTGGAGGGGGAATATAAACTGTTGGGTTCACTAGTCCCTCTGACCTTAACAGTCCCAGCAGCTCCCCCACCCCTTGGCAGAGTTCTAAGGCTGGATCCTTTATAACCTAGTTCCTTTTTTAAACCATGGCTTTTTTCGTGTGCCCTAGGGCAAGTGAATCTGCCCATGGTCCCTCAGTACTGCAGTTTGCAGCATCAGGGGTTGGGGTTCCCTTCATAACCATGTCTCTCTATCTCTTTTGCTGTTCTTTACATCGTCTCTCCCCCTTTTGTTGTGCAGAAGCTGTTCAGCCAGCCCTCAGTTCTTCAGGAGGAATTACTCTACAAAGAGGCATAGATTCAGTGTGTCTATGAAGGAAGTACGTCAAGGTCCATGAGTTGCCATCTTGGACCAGAACTTGGAGAGCTATTTTTGATCAGCAAAGGGTAGCCTTGCCCAGACTGAACTCTCTTGGGTAGTTCTCACAAAACCTCAGTATTTGTAGTATGAGCGTCTTGCCACATTTGTTTCTTCATAGGTTTTTATTGATGAGGCCCTCACAGGGGTCTCTCAGCAGCTGAGCTACTGAGTTCTCATCGGTGAGAATGACAAGATGATGGCATCCTGGCACAACTTCATTCCTCTATGAAAACAACATCTGAAAACATTTTTTGTCTTTGTCATAAACAAGTGGATTTGAAATCATATCAACAAACACATAACAAAGGTAAAGCTGGAGAAATCTGGCCTGCTTTGACAGGATGAGGCTGGGTGGGGTGGCTGGCTGGGGTATTCTTTACTTAGAGATACCTGAGAAACTTGGGTTTACCAGTAATCAAGACCCCATCAAGTAACCAATCTAGATAGGGATTAGCTGTTGCCAGTTGAATGCTGCATTCTCAGATTTACGGGGGGTTGGCTCCATCCATCCTAGAGATTATGCAGGAGGTTGGGGACAGCCCCAGCTCTAACTGCCTATTGGGCCCTTGATGCTCAGGCAAGATGAAGGTGATAACTGCCCTTGCAGGTTTGGCACCATTCAGAGTAGGAGGGATCTAGAATCTGGCAATGGTCTTGAGAGGCTGGGTCAGAGGAATGTCCCTAGGGGAAAAGGCAAATGAGTATTCGTAAGCCCCAGTCTGACCAATGGGCAATATTCCTCCTGAATGCAGAATTAGAATTAATGAACTGAATTGGCAGAGAGGGCTGGCATGGGATCATCTAATAAGAGGCTTCTGGGAACCCAGTTTGCAGAAGAAGCCCCAGGACCTTCAAGAATTAACTCCAAATGTGGACTGTCTGTAATTTGCCTGTGTGGCTTCAGGATGGGTTTCATGGTAGGCCCACTCAACATGGAGTCTATGTAAGCGGCTGATGCCAGGCGCCAGCTCTCATGGCTTGGAGGGCCTGACTGCCAGTTGTATGCTAAAGGGGATGAACTGCGCATGCCTAGAAAGTGCTGTCTAGACAGCCAGAAACATGGAAAGCAGCATGGATATGGGAAGGTCATGTCACAGAAGTAGGAACTTGGGGTCACAAAGCATCTCCCTCATTCCAAGGTTCAAACTTCATAAGTAAGCATATACCCATGAAGGCAGAGCTGCCAAAAAACCTCAAAATACCAAAACAGGGCCAGGATTAGGCTCCCAGATGTCCCTTATTGTAGCATAGTTCACTCAAGAGCAAAGTCCCATCCTGGCAAGAGACTCTGAGACCCATACTTACAGAGTACCCCTGAGAAGGGGGTTGAAAAATTTCCAGCTCTGAACTCTGGAGCGATATACCACAATTGTAGGTGGTTCCTTGTGAGGGGGGAGGACATGTAAGATAACGTAAGGGTGATACCAGGCTTATCCCAATGCTTGGCAATATTCTAGGTTCCAGGCAAAGACGAACTGCAGATCCTATCAGATGGCAGAGGCAGCAGGGCCCTCCAGAGGCACAGCCCAAGCCAAACTTGAACTTGGGGTGGTGAGTTTCAAGGTCCATGTTGGGCATGGAGCCTACTTAAAATGAAATAAATACATACGTACAGGGTGCCTGGGTGGCTTAAGCATCTGCCTTTGGCTCAGGTTATGATCCTAGGGTGCTGGGATTGAGCTCTGTATTGGGTTCCCTGCTCAGCAGGGAGGCTGTGTCTCCCTTTCCCTCTGCCTGCTGTTCCCTCTGCTTGTGCTCTCTTTCTCTGTCAAATGAATAAATAAAAAAAATCTTGAAAAAAATACATACACACATACATACCACCAGACATTAAAATAAAGTCTCCCTCCCCCTTTTTTGCTGACAATTTCATTTTTATCAGTTTAAATGTCATGTCCAATATCTTGTGAAGCTCACCCGGAAACGATGTAAGGCAGTTTTTACAGTGCAAAGGTTAAAGGTTAGCAAAACTGCTTATGTTTTACATTAAATGAATGTAAATTCCTTTAACATAATGCAGTCATGATAAGCCACATGCTTTATGGAAATTACTTATGAGACTCATTTTGTTTATAGTCTCATCCTCACAGTGTTCTGTTGGACCAGGAAAGACAGAACAGGAAGGGGCAACAGAATCCCCACCTGACTGTTGCAGAGTTTGCTCTACGTTGAGTCGGCAGAACCAAGATTTGCAAAATGGGACTTTTATGCTGATGGCAGAACTTTAAGTGTCTGGGGAGCTGCCACCAGATTTCTCAGCCTTGCAAGCTGTTGTAAGAAACGTGGCGAGTTCTTTTAGGTAATGTTTGTTGCCTGACTGCAAATCTAAAAAGACAAGGCAATTAAGTATGAGCCTATCAGAGTGATTAGATTTTGGCCTTGAGTTGTTGTCACTGTGTACGTACAGGGCAGAGAGGGGGTTGTTTGTGCATTCCCCGTTTCAGCTGGCTGCACACACCCTTTTGTTGCTCAACTGCTTGTGATAGAAGAGCAGCAGCTTTCAAACACGTGGGATCATTCCACAGCAAGAACATAGTGTATATTATGGCCCATCGTACACCTCCATATGTAAAACCATATGTGTAACATTGAAATAAAAGTTTAACTGACATGTACATTCTATTTTGCATAATATGAAATAATTCTCTTTAATTTATATATAGATAATACATACATTTATAAATTATAGATAAAACTTAAGCTATCTCAGGGCATCTGGGTGGCTCAGTCAGTGAAGTGTCTGCCTTCGGCTCAGGTCATGATCCCAGGATCCTGGAATTGAGCCCCTGGTTCTCCTTCTTCCTCTGCCGGCCGCTCCCCCTGCTTGTGCTCTCCCCCCCACCACCCCCACCCCGTCAAATAAATTAATTAAATCTTAAAAAAAAAACCCTGAAAAAACCCTTTTTTAAAAAAAGATTTTATTTATTTATTTGACAGAGAGAGAGAGACAGCCAGCGAGAGAGGGAACACAAGCAGGGGGAGTGGGAGAGGGAAAAGCAGGCTTCCCAGCAGAGCAGGGAGCCCGATGAGGGGCTGATCCCAGGACGCTGGGATCACAACCTGAGCCAAAGTCAGACGCTTAACGACTGAGCCACCCAGGCGCCCCTGAAGATATATCTTATTCACAATCTACATATATGTGTATTTTCTATTTTCAAAAATGTTGATCATAATTCATCAGTGGTCTGTGACTACAGTCTGCAAAATGAGAGGTTACAGTAAATCTCTCCATAGTAGGAGAAAGTTCTAGGAGCTCCATCATTTCTCATTCTCCAAAGGGGTGCCTGCTGCTTTGCTTATGTTCCTTCAGCATTAATGCACAGAGTTTGTGCAGGCTTAATTTATGCTTATTATTCTAAGTGTTCTGACAATTTTTTAAGGCTCATTTTATATTCTCAGTTGTTCTAATTTTTAAAAATATTTGTTATCTTTATTTTCAAGTGAAAATTAGGAAGCAATTACGAACTATCATATATTAGTATCCTGTTGTAGATTAGCACACTTTAAAGACATTTAAACTTTTTTTTTTTTAAAGATTTTATTTATTTATTTGACAGAGACAGCCAGCTAGAGAGGGAACACAAGCAGCGAGAGTGGGAGAGGAAGAAGCAGGCTCCTAGGAAGGAGCCTGATGTGGGGCTCGATCCCAGAACGCTGGGATCATGCCCTGAGCTGAAGGCAGACGCTTAATGACTGTGCCACCCAGGCGCCCCTAAACATTTTTTTTGAAACATTCTTTTCCCTTACAGCACATTTTTCTCAGGGTGGCATAAAACATGTTTATTACTGGATCCTAATATTTATGGTCTCTCTGTAAAAACTAAAAAGCCTTTAAAGAGAGAGCAAGATGGAGTTTCTGATGTCAAGCAGGGGCCTGTGTCAAGCAATGGCACCAGCAGTTAAGGGCACTGCAGCCACGAGATATCGCAGAGACCAGCACCAGCAGGTGACACCCCAGAACTGATCACAAGCAGAGGCAGAGAAGGTCTGCAAGGACCCAAACCAATTCAATCCCTTTAAAAAGGGGAGGATTTTTGCAGCAAATTGTCAGACTCTCCAGCTGCTGCTGAAGGCTCTGCGCCATTGATCTCTAAGAGAGCTGAGCTCAGCAGTAAGTGCCCAGCGCTGACCTGGATGGAGGCCTCATCTCAACTGCGCGCTCACAGACGGACTTCGCGTTTAGTTCGTTGACTTCCTACACCCTCTGTTACCTTGTTTGTTGCCTGGCTTATGTTCTGCTCTGTGCGCTGTGTAAGAAGTCAAGTTTATCACCCAGCCACCCCATCCCTCCCACCCCCCTCCCCTTCAGCAACCCTCAGTTTGTTTCCTGAGATTAAGAGCCTTTTAGGGTTTGTCTCCCTCTCTGGTTTCGTCTTGTTTCATTTTTTCCTCTCTTCCCCTATGATCCTCTGCCTTGTTTCTCAAATTCCACATATCAGGAGGGATGGGGTGGCTGGGTGATGGACACTGGGGAGGGTATGTGTTGTGGTGAGTTCTGTGTATTGTGTAAGACTGATGAATCACAGACCTGTACCCCTGAAACAAATAATTAAAAAAAAAAAGTCAAGTTTAATTACATGGTGAAATGCCATTTAGTTTGGACTCCAGATCCTGCTTTATAATCGTGATTCATTTTGCTTCATGAATGAATAAAACTGACATTGTGGAAAGGCACAACTCACGTGTGTGTCTTTATAGCGTGCCCATGACAAAGCCAAAAATGGATAAACTTATGTTTAGCCTTTAATGTTTGTCTTATTTGGAAACAAGTTAGATATTCAATGGATATCCTTTATTTAGTTTAGTTTAATATAAACTGCGATCTTATTTAAATTTATTTAAATTATTTGCTTTCAACTGTTATAGTTGGATTATTCATTAAATAGCTAGCCATCATCTTTTTTTTTTAAGACTTTATTTATTTATTTGACAGAGAGAGCTGCAGCGAGAGAGGGAACACAAGCAGGGGGAGTGGGAGAGAAAGAAGCAGGCTCCCAGCAGAGCAGGGAGCCTGATGCAGGGCTCGATCCCAGGACCCTGGGATCACGCCCTGAACCAAAGGCAGAGGCTTAATGACTGAGCCACCCAGGAGCCCCAGCTGGCCATCATCTTATTTCTCTTATTGACAAATTTTGTAACATATAGTATGAACTTATTTGATTTGTAAACCCAGGTAGAAAAATTGTTTATCTACGTTAGGTGTAATAACCCTAATATAATAACCCTGAAGACATGCCTGTTTTTATTAAGCCAAAAATCTTAAATTTACGTTTATTTATGAAAGATTATCTAAGATCATATGAACTTGAAAAGCATTTGGGTTAGTTTCTATATTTCTTTAGAGTATATTCGATTTCTATAAACTCTTAATTTTCTTTAAGCCAATTACTCAGAGCTCTTTACAAATTAATTTAATAATTAAGTTTCATATCATCTAGAGGTAGAAAAATACGATGTATCTAAAATATATAGTATAGACTTACATAACATGTAGGTAGGCATAGAGATCTTATAGCTTTTGTTTAGAAATGTTAACCATGTCAGGGAGCCTGGCTGGCTCAGCCAGTTAAGTGGCTAACTCTTGATTTTGGCTCAGGTCGTGATCTCAGGGTCCTGGGTTGGAGCCCTGCGTTGGGTTATGTGCTCAGCAGGGAGTCTGCTTGTTCCTCTGCCCCTTCTGCCCCCACGTGTGTGTTCACGCGCGCTCTCTCTCTCAAATAAATAAATTTTTTTTTTTAAAGATTTTATTTATTTGCCAGAGAAAGACACAGCGAGAGAGGGAACACAAGCAGGGGGAGTGGGAGAGGGAGAAGCAGGCTTCCCGCTGAGCAGGGAGCCCGATGCGGGGCTGGATCCCAGGACCCTGGGATCATGACCCGAGCCGAAGGCAGACACTTAACGACTGAGCCACCCAGGCGCCCCTCAAATAAATAAAATCTTAAAAAAAAAAAAAAGAAATCTTAACCACGTCTCAGGTATATAAATCAAAAGAAAATAGTTGGACCCAGATTGCGTTTCTGGCAGGTGGACCAAGTTAAGGATATGAGCTCCATGGCCAATGTTTGCATGCTGTAAGGATTCTTTTAGAACTGTTGTTTCAAGTCATTTTGTCTTTTAGAAGATTCTACATATCAATCAAAGAATGCATTCCATTGTGTCTGAGAGGTTTGGATTCCTCTCTTTTAAAGGTGCCCCTTAAGATGGACTTATCTAAAACCAGATTCCCCAGAATGGCTGCTATAATTTCAAAATATCCAAAAGTTCACCCATTTTTCCAGAAATGCACGAGAGCCTGGTCCAAGGAACAGGTGGGACATATATTGCTTTGGAGTCCCTAGAATGCCTTTAACTACAAGTGGACCCGTTTCCCAGCAGCTATGCTAAAACACTTGGAACTCTGTCGTGTGTCTGCCCCCCTCCCCCCCACCCCCGCGGCCTTGAACAGGACAGGTAACTTACCCGTAAGTTTCACCAAACAGAAACCGGCAAGGGCGATGCATTCATTAAAAACAGATCCCGTATAAAGCCTTAGAGCTCCAACAGCCGAAGCCCATGAGAGACTTACCCTCAAACTCCAGGTCAGCAACAAAGCAGTGAGCCAAACAGGCTCTGTGGGCATCGCTGTGGGTACCTGTTGGCTCACCACCCTTGGAGTTGTTGGGGTTTTCTTTGGATCTCATTTCTGTGACACCATTTAATGTCAACCCTCCATATAAAATAGCCAGTTATTTTCCTAGAATATTGAGTTTATTTGGGAATAGCAGAGGAGTTGCGATTTGGGCCAAGCAATTTACCACAAACCACAGGCAAGTTCGAAGAGACAAAGGGAAGGTCAGCTTTTGTTAGGTTTCAAGAGGAAGTTATGGAAGGTTTTTTGAATAACAGTTCATTGGAGAAGAAGAGTTCGGGGTGTGGTGACCCATTGGCTGCAAATGGGGGTCAGTGCCTTGTTGCTGGGGGCAGGGAGGGATCTTCTTTTCTTAAAATTAGGAGGTAAATTTCTATGTGAAAAGTGTCCTCTGGTCGAGAACTACCTTCCCTCTACTTGTAAGAACATGACAGCTCCCTCTTCAGGGCTTCTGATTCTGGTGTTTTGTTTGAGAGAGAGAGCACATGAAGCTAGGCGCAGGAGCTAGGAATGAAGGGGGGTGTCGCTTAGGGGCAAAGGGGGAGAGAGAGAATCCCGGGCAGTTTTCACACTCAGGTAGAACAGGACGAGGGGCTGGATCTCACGACCCTGACGTCATGCATGACCTGAGCCAAAATCAAGAGTGGGACACTTAACCAACTGGGTACCACTCTGATTCTGGTTTTGAACGAGGTGTCCTTTACTCATTTTTATAGGAGTACCTGGCATGTGCCCAATTCCAAGCCCTAACCTACACCAAAGCGCATATTACCACTGAAGTCAGAGCGGGAGTAATCTGAATGCCCTGCAGGACGGGGCCAGGTGGGCTGGCTGGGCCATCCTCCAGTAGGAGACCCCTGGGAACCCAGAATTACAACAGAAGACTGGGACCCCAGCAGACAGCAACTGCACATGGAGGCAGGCTACTGCCCATCCGGCTGGTGCCTCCCAGCGATTTTTGATTTTCAGGGTTGGGCTCTTGCACCCTGGAGGCAACGTAGGTGGGTGGGGTCCGGCTGTAGCTTCAAAAGCCTGGAGGGCCCTGGCAGCCCAAGGAAAGCTGAAGGGGTGTGAACCGCACATGCGTGGGCAGAGAAGATTTTTTGGGTAGCGGGTTCCTAGAAAAGGGTATTGACCAAGAGAAGGCTGTAAAACAACCAAGACGTTTATTTGGGGTCTTAGAGATTGCAATCTGGGAGGCACTGAATTGACCAATATCCGAAGTCAGCTCTGAATAGCGAGTAGGGGAGAGCAGGCTTACCAAGGTAAAATCGACAAGGTTATGGAGCTTGTTTTAAAGAATGCTTGTGCCCACAGAATTAAACTAATGCACAATTGGCTATTTAGCTAACAAGTGTTATATGGTTTCTATTTCAGCCCAGAGTAGAAGGATGTGATCCAGAAGGCCGTGGAGTTGCAACTGACTACTTGCAATTGACAAAAGTCAAAAGGTCATGGTGTTCTGAGAATAGAAACAGGAGATGCGCATTGCACGGGCCTTTCTTCCTGAATATCCTCCAGACTCCGTTTGGAATGACTCTCTCAGCAATGCTTACTTCACTTCGGAATCTTCTTCCACAAGGTTGAGCATCAGGAAAGGCTGGGTCACAGGAAGAAGCTCTTGGGGGTACCAGATGTCCGCCTGATCGCAAGGCCTACTGACCCACTGTGGAATATTCCTCCTACAGGGAGTGATGCAGGTTTTTAAACTGCTTTTCTAGGCAGGGGCTAGGTGGGCAGGACGGGGTATCCTCCAGAAGGAGACACCAGAAGTCCTGTGCCTGCAGGAGCTCGGGACCCCATCGGGCAGCTTCTCTAAATGGGGACTGACTGTTGACTCTTTAAAGCTGCCGCCTCAGAGAGATTTTTCTGGAGACAGTTTGCTCTAGCCTGAGGTTACTCAGGTTGGTTGGAGTTAGCTGGAGCTCCCTAGGCGTGCCCCTATAGCCTAAGGCGAGCTGATGGAGGAAGCTGCAAATGTGTGTGCTGTGTAGGTCAGTATAGGCAGGGAGCTTAAACAGGGCAAGTATTGGGAAAGGCTGAGGCATGGGGCGGGCTCCTGGAGGCCCACAGCCTGTGCCTGATTCTAAGTGCTAACCTACACCAATACGCACGTTCCCCCTGAAGGTAAAGCTAGAGGATTCTGGACTGCCTTGCCAGGATGGCCGGGCAGGCTGGCTAGAGTATCCTTCAGTAAGAGAGGCCAGGGAGCCTTGAACTGGTCAGCTGGGACCCCAGCAGGCAGCCAGTCTAAATTTGGACTCTTTCCCTGTTAAAAGCTGCTGCTGCAGAATGCTTTTCGTGGTTGGGCTCCCTCCGCCCTGGAGGCTATGCAGTTGGCTGGGGACCTGCAGGAGCTCCACAGGCCTGGAAGGTCCAGGTGGCCCAAGGACAGCTGATGGGGTCTTAATGCACATGCGCCGGCCGCTCTCTTCAGGGAAGCCAGAGACCCCGGAAACAGGCGAAATCGGGAGGATCCAGGTCTCAAGAGTGGACTCTTGGTGTCCATGACATCAAACGAATTCCAAGCCCTAAACTACATTAAGGCACATACTCTTTTTTGAAAGTAATGCTGGAAGAATCTGGATTACCACACCGGGCAGGGCTGGGAGGAGGATCGGCTGAGGTTACACCTGGAAATATTGATGGCTGGAGAAGCCCAGAACTCCCATCAGGCAGCAAGTCTAAATGGGGACTGATAACCACCTCAGAAAGATTTTCAGGTGATGGGCTCCGCCTACCCCGGAGCCTAAGCAGGTAGTTGGGAATAGCCTGAGCTCCACGGCCTGCAGGATCCCCACAGCCGAAGGCCCGCTGTCAAGGTGAGGACCGCGCATGCACTGGAGACGCGGGTCTGCGTAGCCAGGGACAGGGAACAGGGCGGTGTTGGGTGAGGCTAAGTCACGGGCGAGGGTATTGGAGGTACCTCGGGTCTGCCTCATTCCGACCCCTAACCTACACGTAAACCATATTCCCCTGAAGGCAGAGCTGGAGGAGTCTGTATTGTCTTGCTCGGGCTGGATTTCATGCGCTGGCTGAGATAGCCTCCAGTAAGACACAGCTGGGAGCCCCGACTGCTGCAGAAGCCTGAGCTCCAGCAAATAGTAAGTACATATGGGAACTGACTGTCACCCATTTCAGTAACCTCCTCAGAGCACTCATGGGAGTCAGGTGGGCTTCCTCCACTTTTGAGACAATATAGGTGGTTGGGCATGAGCCGTAGCTATAAGCCTGGAGGGTTCCTCCTGGCCAAGGGTGCCTGACAGGGTGCTGACTGCCAATGCCTGGTGGCGCAGGTCAGCGTAGCCAGGGACCTGGAACAGACAAGGTTGGGTGAGGCCAGGTCATAGGAGCCTGGTCGGGGGAGTACCTCGTATCTGCCTGATTCCAAGGCTTAATTTATGCAAAGGCGCTTATCCCCTCTGCTGGCTGTTTCATTTAGGCAAGCAAGTGTTGCTCTGAGATTTTCTTTGCAACAATATATTTAACACTGGTGCAGTCTGTGAATTTCACATGCCATTTACATACAGGACAATGTCTTTTAATTAGCCAATAAAGAAATAATATACTCCAGACCAATGCTAGATTAATCATACTGTTGTTCTTGGCAAGGGGAGACGGAAGGACTAAAGTCCAAATATAGTTGAGGTGTACCTTTTACAGGAGCTGGTTCTTGAGAGAGGTGACTTAGCCAACTGGGAGCTGAAGTTCAGGTGCCAGGGCAAAAGTTAAAAGTCCCGTGTTGCTAGAGCACGTTGCTAGGAAAGAAGGGCACCCAAGCTTCCATTGCTCTATTTACTTTCATGGGAAGTGTGTTTAGTAATAAATTGCTAATTTTATCCATCTGTGTACACAATGGTGACAAAGCTGCCATTGCTTGTGTGTTAAACTGAGATTGTTTGGTTTCAAAAATTTTAAAATCTAATGTGACTTGATTGGTAATTGAGAAGAAGTAGCTGCCATGGTTCTTCAATTAAACCGCTTATCCAACCGGGGACTGCTAGGGTGTCCTTCCTCTTAGTGAATCTATTTTTGGCATAGGTTGTAAATTGGGCATAAGTGAAGGTGGATAAAACCACGCAGAATTTGGGGATCTATATCTGACTTGAAGGTCCTATACATTAAATTTCAAGGGACAAGCTACTATTGTGGGTTACAATGACTGGGAGAAGTTTCATGAACATAGGTACCCATATTCTTGGGTAGACATCTGTGGTGTGAGATAGAAACCTGATGTATATACTATGATAATGATATGTGTTCTATGCTAAGTTTTCTATGTGTCCTTTATACACCTTACAACGTGTCTCTGTTCTTTTAAAGTCTGAACATAGTGTCTATGGATCTACTGTTATTTTTCTTTTAGGTGAATATGGATTAAACAGTAAGTTGGGAGTGTAGTAAATGAACACTTTATTTGCCTATTTCTAATTAAAGAAATAATTGCCCATTTTGCATATTCAGCAGCTGCTCCTTTATAATAAAATATTAGCACACAAGGTGAGTCAGGGATTAAATTTGAGGTTATTTTTCAGAGACTCCGCCATGTGTCCGGTGCTGCACTCAATTCAGTATGATAAGGGAAAAGTACAAGAGTCAGTACCGAGTTTCTTGGTATCTGTGCTGGGTTATACTACCAAAAGCCAGTTGGCAGTTCCGGCCAATCTTTATCCTCCAAGTCAGTGTGTTAGGGAGTGTTGTTCGTGATTCTCGTTGATTCTTGCGGACATTGCAGTGGAGGTTTCTACTGCTTCTTCAGCGTCCCTAAGTATTTGCTTTCTCCATTGGTTGCCGGTGTCCTGTGGGTAGACGGCGCTGATAAGGAAGGGTGGAGTGGGGAGGTTGGGCTTGGTGATGTTGGTGATGAGTCCTCATTTGCAGTAAGGTGACCAGGATGGTGATCTGTGAAGGAGGCAGAGGCTGTTGCAGACAGTGAACTTGTATCTGGACCAGAAGGTGGCATTTCACTTTGGAACAGCGGTGCAGTGTTGTTGCTGTCAGAAGAGTATCAAGCTGCAGTGTGTATGGTCACCAACAGGCAGTACATCGCGCTGACCCACGTAGTAATCTCGATAGGGTTAAAGATGCATAGTAGACTTTTACCTGCAAAATAGAGATAATGTCCTATAAATTTTTAATTCTTTCTTGTTGTTGTTCTTGCTACTCAAGGAAATCTGTTGTCATTATGGCCATTATTGCCAATATTTCCCTAAGCATGATCACCCTGCATCATGGTTGGCTAAAGATGAGGCATCTAGCGTTGACAGTGTTGTTCTTCATGCCTGAAATTTTTATAGAGGCATCCTATTATTTTCTCTAGTTTGATGTAATATGCCTTTTCCTTCAGTCACGCAATAGGTGTATTAGTGGCAGGTGCTATAATTTTCCCAGTATTATATAGTGTAGTGATGAATATATTCATATGTAAGTGTAATTCTCAATTTGACCACTAGATGGAAGCATTCTTCTAGAAATTGTTCAACAGCGGTGCTTCTCAGTTGGTCATTTAATATATAGTTAAATGACAGCTTCAGGATATATCTTGCACCTAGGAACACGCATATAATATTATGTAATTATAATAGTGTAACGCATATTTTAAAAAAAGTGATTCAAGCATTTTTTTTGTTTTGTTTTCTGNAAAATTGTTCAACAGCGGTGCTTCTCAGTTGGTCATTTAATATATAGTTAAATGACATAGCTTCAGGATATATCTTGCACCTAGGAACACGCGTATAATGTTATGTAATTATAATAGTGTAACGCATATTTTAAAAAAAGTGATTCAAGCATTTTTTTTGTTTTGTTTTCTGAGGCAAAGCAATGTAAAGATATACAGGAATAAACTGGAATAATAGGAAAGACAATGAAAACCTAGACGTGAATGATCTACTTAACACACTAGAGAGAGAATCCCCTCCCAGTTTCTAATATGCCTTTATACATGTTGTCCTTGGACCTGGAACTTCTTCAAAATCCTAGCTTTTTATGGTATTATCTGTTCTCACACTTTTTTTTTAAATAGTAATTTTTTATTATGTTATGTTAGTCACCATACAGTACGTTCTTAGTTTTTGATGTAGTGTTCCATGATTCATTATTTGGGTATAACACCCAGTGCACCATGCGATCGTGCTCTCCTTAACACCCATCACCAGCCTATCCCAATCCCTCAACCCCCTCCCCTCTGAAGCCCTCAGTTTGTTTCCCAGAGTCCATAGTCTCTCGTGGTTCATTCCCCCTTCTGTTTACCCTCCCCCCACCCCATTCGTTCTTCCCTTCCTTCTCCTACCTATCTCCCTGCTATTTCTTATGTTCCATAAATGAGTGAAACCATATGATAATTGTCTTTCTCTGCTTGACTTATTTCACTTAGCATAATCTCCTCCAGTCCCATCCATGTTGCTGCAAATGTTGGGTAATCGTTCTTTCTGATAGCTGAGTACTTCACCCTCCCTTTCATCCTGAGGGCGGAGAAGATCATCTTTCCTTAGTGGTTCTTCCGCGTCTGCACTTGCCTGTACTTCCAGTGTAGAACCCTCCCATTGCTCAGTGGTTTACTTATTCATCTGTCTCTCGCCTCACCATGAACTTCTGAGCACAGGAGCTGGGCCATGAGCCTGGCAAAGACACGTGTCATACACAGGGAACCAATGATTGTTTGCTGAATGGATGCTAAACTTACCTAGCTGTGTGTAAACCCTGCTATCCATTGTATGAGACGTTATTTGGCCAAAAAATCCATCAAATCAAATTGTTGTCTTCTCCATACATTTTCAATACCAGCCATACCCATACAGATTCAAGTGCTGAAGTAAAACTTCATGACAGAATTTCCAGGGTTTAGAGTTTTTGGTGGGGTTTTGTGTGTGTGTGTGTGTGTGTGTGTGTGTGTGTGTGTGTTTGTTTTGTGAATGTGAATGTGAAAAACCTCTTTAAAGACAGTATATTTTATGGCACTGCTGTACGTAAAAAGATGTCTCTTATTTCAGAACTTTCTTGAACCCATTTTATAATTAATAACTAATGTTATGAATAAAACCAAAGACTGCTTGTTAAAGAATTTGAAGAGGGTCTGAACAGTGTATAGGAAATATAGCCCTTGGCAATACCTACTAAGAATCTTTTTAGAAAGTTAGTGTTGTTACCTTTTTCCAAAGAGATAGGATTCTTCTCCTAGCTGCTTAAAAAAGGAAACTAATCTAAACTTATTATAATGTTGGGGTGCCTGGGTGGGTCAGTCAGTTAAGCAGCTGACTCTTGATTTAGGCTCAGGCCATGATCTTAGGGTCGTGAGATCGAGCCCCGCCTTGGGTGCAGTGCTTAGCGTGAAGTCTCCTTGAGAGTCTCTCTCTCCCTTTCCCTCTGCCCTTCCCCCGACTTGTGCTCTCTCTAAAATAAATAAAAATCTAAAAAAAATTTTTTTTTAACTTATTTATTGAGAGAGAGAGAACCTCAAGTGGACTTCATACAGAGCACAGAGCACAATGCAGGGCTTGATCTCCTGAACCTGAGCAGAAACCAAGAGTTAGATGCTTAACCAACTGAGCCACCCAGGTGCCCCAGATAAATAAAATCTTTAAACTTATAATGTTAGGTCCCGTGAGAGGTGAGCTATGTTGATCTTATTTGTGTACAGCATTTGGATTTTGGGGAAGTTTATCCAATATCAGAATTATCGTAAAATCTTATTTATTTATTTATTTATTTATTTTTAAGATTTTATTTATTTATTTGACAGAGATAGAGACAGCCAGCGAGAGAGGGAACACAAGCAGGGG
>NC_048225.1:89714665-89714915 GCF_002007445.2 Ailuropoda melanoleuca
GGAGCCTGATGTGGGGCTCGATCCCATAACGCCAGGATCACGCCCTGAGCCGAAGGCAGACGCTTAACCGCTGTGCCACCCAGGCGCCCCTGTAAAATCATATTTAAAACTTATCTCCTGTAACTGCAGATTCTGTTGGAATCTTTGTCATCCATATGTTGTATATAGTGGAGAGTGCACCAGGCCCTAAGTGAGAGGATACCAGTAAGGATTTGATGATGATGTGTTTTCGGACTGGTGTAAAAATCCT